>NW_027591138.1:0-107500 GCF_964213995.1 Mustelus asterias | reverse complement strand
ACCGTGCCAGCATCTATACATAGACACACGTAGGTATATGGAGACACACACACAGATATGCTGCGATATATACAGAGGCAGATATTCTCAGATACTCAGAAATATATAGAAAGGCACACACAAATACACAGGGAGAGGGAGAGAGAGAAACACAGTAAGACAGATAGATACATAGAAAGACTCACACACACATATAGATGTACAGACCAACATACAGAGAGAGGTGGTGATGGAGGGTGAGGAGAGAAGGTAGAGAGACAGAGGGAGGGAGAGGATAAGTGACTAAGGGA
The DNA here is from genome assembly GCF_964213995.1 of Mustelus asterias. Classification (NCBI taxonomy): domain Eukaryota; kingdom Metazoa; phylum Chordata; class Chondrichthyes; order Carcharhiniformes; family Triakidae; genus Mustelus; species Mustelus asterias. Next base: position 107,210 of record NW_027591138.1, on the reverse strand, counting down.
GAGAGACAGCAAAACACATGCACAGATCTTTTCAGAGAGAGAGTGAGCGACAGAGACACACACACAGATCTATTCAGAGAGAGTCAGAGAGCGTCAGAGAGATAGAGAGACATACATGAAGATACAAAGAGATATAAAGAGAGAGAGACAGGATGATGTGTAGGTTAGGTGGATTGCCATGCTAAATTGCCCCTTAGATTGCAAAAATGTGAAGCTTTGGTCATGCTAAATCATCCTTAGTGTCCAAATATCTGCATGGTAGTTGGTTTGGCCATGCTAAATTGCCCCTTAGTATTCAACGGTGTGCATGTTGGGTTAATTGGCCATGTTAAATTGTTCCTCCGAGTCCAATGATGAGTAGGTCAGGTGGATTGCCCATGGTAAATTGCCCCTTAGTGTCCAAACATGTGAAGATTTGGTGAATTGACCATGCTACGTTGCCACTTAGTGCCCAAAGATGAATAGGTTAGGTGGACTGGCCGTGCTAAATTGACACCAACTGTGGAAGTTTCCCATCCCGCCCACCTTGGGAATTGTAACAGGCAGGGCAGGACCATGCCAAAGTCTCTCATAGAATCCCTACAGTGCAGAAGGAGGCCATTCAGCCCATCGATTCTGCACTGACTCTCCAAAAGAGCAGCCTATCCAGGCCCTCCCCTCCACCCTATCCTGTCCCCTCCACCCTATCCCCATAACCCCGTGTATTCACCATGACTAAATCACCTCAGCCACGCTCGTCCCAAGACTGGAAATCCCGCCCCTAGTGTCCAAAGATGCGAAGGTTAGGTGGATTGGCCATGCCAAAATGATCTCTTCCTGTCCAAAGGTGGGCTATGTGTTCCCGTATTTAGTAAGGGTTTAAGATGATGAGATAGAAAGTTTGCCACAGTGCACACAAACAGGCAGCATTGGCAGCATTGTAGCTGGAAGCTTCAAATGACAAACAAATCTTAATGTCTGAAGTCAATGGATCAAAGAGTGAACGATGGATTTCATTGTAGACAATTGTGTGGTCACCCACTTTATAAAGGATAGAACACGTTGCTTTATGAATGGGGAAAAGCTGGAAAGAGTGGAGGCCCAAAGAGACTTGGGGCGGTCACATCAACATAGAAAATAGGAGGAGGCCATTCAGCCCTTCGAGCCTGACCCACCATTCAACACTGTCATGGCCGATCCTCTGTCTCAATGCCATACCCCAGCGCTCTCCCCATACACCTCGACACCTTTAGAGTCTAGAAATCTATCTCTTTCCTTCTTAAATATATTCAGTGACTTGGTCTCCACAGCTTTCTGTGGGAGAGAATTCCACAGGTTCACCACCCTCTGAGTGAAGAGGTTTCCCCTCATCTCAGTCCCAAATGGCCTCCCCCGCATCCTGAGACTGTGACCCCTTGTTCCAGACACCCCCAGCCGGAGGAAACAATATCCCTGTATCCAGCCTGTCCAGCACTGTCAGAATTTTATACCTTTCAATTAGATCCCCGCTCACTCTTCTACATTCCAGTGAATACAGGCCCAGCCGACCCAATCTCCCCTCAGACATCAATGCTGCCATCCCAGGAATCAGTCTGGTGAACATTCACTGCTCTCCCTCTGTGGCAAGTACATCCTTCCTCCGATAAGGAGAGTAACACTGTACACAAGACTCCAGGTGTGGTCTCACCGAGGCTCTGTCCAGCTGCAGTAAGACATCCTTGCTCTTCCACGCGAATCCTCTTGCAATGAAGGCCAACATGGGTGTCACAGTGGTTAGCTCTGCTGCCTCACAGTGCAACGGACCCGGGTTCAATTTTGGTCTCGGGTCACTGCCTGTGTGGAGTTTGCACGTTCTCCCCGTGTCTGCGTGGGTTTCCTCCGGGTGCTCCGGTTTCCTCCCATACTCCAAAGATGCGCGCGTTAGGTTGATTGGCCGTTACAAATTGCCCTTTAATGCCTGGGAGATTAGGATATTGTGAGTGAGACTGTGGGACTGTTCTCTATCTGTGTGTGTGTGTGAGACTGTGAGTGTATCTATGTGTGTGCATCACTGCGTTTGTGTGTGTTTCACTATCTTCCTGTCTCTCAGTCCCCCCAGTCCCAGAATCTGCTTCTCTTTACACAGATGCTGCCTGTCCTGCTCAGTATTCCGGCATTGACTATTTCACAATCTGAGGAGTTGTGAATGCTGCGATCATCAGCGAACATCTCACCTATGGAGGGAAGGTCAGTGATGGAGCAGCTGAAGATGGTTGGGGCCTCGGACACTCACCCTGAGGAACTCCTGCAGTGATGTCCCGGGACTGAGAGGATCGGCTTTGAGATAATCGGCACATTGGGGGAAAGCTTGGAAAGCAGAGGATGCTGATTTAAGGTAAATGGCGAAAGCGGCAACATGAGGCAATATCTGTGGCTTTGGAGTGATCCTTGTTGTACCCCACAATTAGCTGCTTGCCCTCCTGAATATCTCACTGTTACTCTCTGCATTACTATCTCATCCCTATCTCTCAGTGACTCTGCCTCTCTCCATCTCTCCGGGGAAATTAAAATGGGGAGCAAAGAAATGGCAGAAGAATTGAACATATACTTTGGTTCTGTCTTCACAAAAGAGGCACAGATAACCTGGCAGAAATGTTAGGGAACCAATGCTTTAGTGAGAGTGTGGAATTGAATTGAAGGAAATCAGGATTAGTAAGAAAATGGTGCTGGGGGAATGAATGGGGTTAAAGGCTGACAAAGCCCCAGGGCCTGATAATCTACATCCCAGAGTATTAAAGGAAGCGGCGCTGGAAATATTGGATGCTTTGCTGGTCATCTTCCAAAATTCTATAGACAAGAACAAAGAACAATACAGCACAGGAACAGGCCCTTCGGCCCTCCAAGCCCGCGCCGCTCCCCTGTCTAGGATTGAATCCTGAATCCAGGATCCCCGCCCAATTTTCCAGCCGATCTACATACCAATATCCTATCCACCGAGCTGTCCCTCACAGCTACGATGCTTTGTTCATTACAACCTATTAACTCACCCCCACCCCCCCATTCCAGACCATGTGATCTCCAGGGAGAGGCGAAAACCCAGAGTGAAAAACCCCAGGGCCAATATGGGGAAAAAAAATCTGGGAAATTCCTCTCCGACCCCCTGAGGCGATCGAAACGAGTCCAGGAGATCACAATGGCCCCGATCGGAAAATGCTTCCCAACCCTAGTCATTTCCACTTCCACGACACCATATGAATTCCCTGCCCCCGAGACAGGTTCCCAACTATCCGCAGTCTCGCTCTGTACTGGCACCAGCAAGATGATCATAGAATGAAGCCTTGAAACGAGAAACAAGGAACAATTAGCCCGCGCCGCTCCCTGGTCCAAACTAGACCACTCTTTTGTATCCCTCCATTACCACTCCGTTCATATAGCTGTCTAGATAAGTCTTAAATGTTCCCAGTGTGTCCGCCTCCACCACCTTGCCCGGCAACACATTTCAGGCCCCCACGACCCTCTGTGTAAAATATGTCCTTCTGATATCTGTGTTAAACCTCCCCCCCCCTTCACCTTGAACCTATGACCCCTCGTGAACGTCACCACCGACCCGGGGAAAAGCTTCCCACCGTTCACCCTATCTATGCCTTTCATAATTTTATACACCTCTATTAAGTCTCCCCTCATCCTCCGTCTTTCCAAGGAGAACAACCCCAGTTTCCCCAATCTCTCCTCATAACCAAGCCCCTCCATACCAGGTAACATCCTGGTAAACCTCCTCTGTACTCTCTCCAAAGCCTCCACGTCCTTCTGGTAGTGTGGCGACCAGAACTGGACGCAGTATTCCAAATGCGGCCGAACCAACGTTCGATACATCTGCAACATCAGACCCCAACTTATGCCCCGTCCTATAAAGGCAAGCATGCCATATGCCTTCTTCACCACCTTCTCCACCTGCGACGTCACCTTCAAAGATCTGTGGACTTGCACACCCAGGTCCCTCTGCGTCTCTACACCCTTTATGGTTCTTCCATTTATCGTGTAGCTCCTCCCTACATTATTCCCACCAAAATGCATCACTTCGCATTTATCAGGATTGAACTCCATCTGCCATTTCCTTGCCCAAATTTCCAGCCTATCTATATCCTTCTGCAGCCTCTGACAATGTTCCTCACTATCTGCAAGTCCTGCCAGTTTTGTGTCGTCCGCAAACTTACTGATCACCCCAGTTCCTCCTTCTTCCAGATCATTTATATAAATCACAAACAGCAGAGGTCCCAATACAGAGCCCTGCGGTACACCACTAGTCACAGGCCTCCAGCCGGAAAAAGACCCTTCCACTACCACCCTCTGTCTTCTATGACCAAGCCAGTTCTCCACCCATCTAGCCACCTCCCCCTTTATCCCATGGGATCCAACCTTTTTCACTAGCCTACCGTGAGGGACTTTGTGAAACGCTTTACTAAAGTCCATATAGACAACATCCACGGCCCTTCCTTCGTCAACCATTTTGGTCACTTCTTCAAAAAACACCACCAGGTTAGTGAGGCATGACCTCCCTCTCACAAAACCATGTTGACTATCGTTAATGAGTTTATTCCTTTCTAAATGCGCATACATCCTATCTCTAAGAATCTTATCCAACAACTTCCCCACCACGGACGTCATGCTCACCGGCCTATAATTACCCGGGTTATCCTTCCTACCCTTCTGAAATAACGGGACCACATTGGCTATCCTCCAATCCTCTGGGACCTCACCTGCGTCCAGTGACGAGACAAAGATTTGCGTCAGAGGCCCAACGATTTCACCTCTCATCTCCCTGAGCAGCCTTGGATAGATTCCATCAGGCCCTGGGGATTTGTCAGTCTTTATATTCTCTAACAAACCTAACACTTCCTCCTTTGTAATGGAGATTTTCTCCAACGGTTCAACACTCCCCTCAGAGACACTCCCAGTCAACACATCCCTCTCCTTTGTGAATACCGACGCAAAGTATTCATTTAGGATCTCCCCTACTTCTTTGGGCTCCAAGCATAAGTCCCCACTTTTGTCCCTGAGAGGTCCGATTTTTTCCCTAACAACCCTTTTGTTCCTAACGTATGAATAAAATGCCTTTGGATTCTCCTTAATCCTGTCTGCCAAGAACATTTCGTGGCCCCTTTTTGCTCTTCTAATTCCCCGTTTGAGTATTTTCCTACTTTCATTGTACTCCTCCAGAGCTCCCTCCGTTTTTAGCTGCTTGGACCTAACATATGCCTCTCTTTTCCTTTTGACCAGTCCCTCAATTTCCCTGGTTATCCACGGTTCTCTAATCCTACCCTTCCTATCCTTCTTTTTTACATGCACATGCTTGTCCTGAAGCCCTAACAACCGTTCCATAAAAGACTGCCACATACCAGATGTGGATTTACCCTCAAACAGCCTCTCCCATTCAAGAGCTGCGAATTTCTGCCTGATCCCAATAAAGTTAGCCTTCCCCCAATCCAACACCTTACCCTTGGGACACCACTCATCCTTTTCCATCACTATCCTAAAGCTAACAGAATTGTGGTCACTATTTGCCACATGTTCCCCAACCAAAACTTTGAAGACCTGACCGGGCTCATTCCCCAGTACCAGGTCCAGTATAGCCCCCTCTCTAGTCGGGCTGTCCACATATTGTTCCAACGAACCCTCCTGTACGCATTTTACAAATTCCTCCCCATCCAGAGTCCCTGCCCTCAGCGATTTCCAGTCTATACCAGGGAAATTGAAGTCTCCCACTACAACAACCCTATATTTCCTGCACCTATCCAATATCTCCTGACATATCCATTCTTCCACTTCCCTTGGGCTGTTGGGGGGCCTGTAGTACACCCCCAACATAGTGATTGCGCCTTTCCTGTTTCTAAGCTCCACCCAGAGTGACTCGCTACACGACCCCTCTGAATTGTCCTCCCTCTGCACCGCTGTAATATGCTCTCCAACCAATACCGCTACTCCCCCATCTCTTTTGGCCCCTCCTCTGTCTCGCCTAAAACACTTGTACCCTGGAATATTCAACTGCCAGTCCTGTCCCTCTTTCAACCAAGTCTCTGTCACCGCAACCACATCCAAATTCCTCGTGCGCATTAAGGCCCCAAGTTCGTCTGTTTTACCTGCTACGCTCCTTGCATTGAAGTATAAGCACTCCAGACCTCCAGGCCCAGTGAGGTCGTCCTCCCCCAGAGTGCTCTTCTTCTTTGCCAGCCTTGTCCCAGCCCCAAGCTCGTCCCCAGCCACCACACTTATAGACCTAATAGTTTGATCCCCACCCCCCTGCCATACTAGTTTAAACCCCCCCGAACTGCACTAGCAAAGCTCCCAGCCAGGATATTTAGAACATAGAACATAGAACATAGAACATTACAGCGCAGAACAGGCCCTTCGGCCCACGATGTTGCACCGACCAGTTAAAAAAAAAAACTGTGACCCTCCAACCTAAACCAATTTCTTTTCGTCCATGAACCTATCTACGGATCTCTTAAACGCCCCCAAACTAGGCGCATTTACAACTGATGCTGGCAGGGCATTCCAATCCCTCACCACCCTCTGGGTAAAGAACCTACCCCTGACATCGGTTCTATAACTACCCCCCCTCAATTTAAAGCCATGCCCCCTCGTGCTGGATTTCTCCATCAGAGGAAAAAGGCTATCACTATCCACCCTATCTAAACCTCTAATCATCTTATATGTTTCAATAAGATCCCCTCTTAGCCGCCGCCTTTCCAGCGAAAACAATCCCAAATCCCTCAGCCTCTCCTCATAGGATCTCCCCTCCATACCAGGCAACATCCTGGTAAACCTCCTCTGCACCCTCTCCAAAGCCTCCACATCCTTCCTGTAATGTGGGGACCAGAACTGCACACAGTACTCCAGTACTCCAAGTGCGGCCGCACCAGAGTTGTGTACAGTTGCAACATAACGCTACGACTCTATTTGTGCCCTTCCAACTTAGTTGTGACCCGTCCTTCTTGTACAGGTGCCATCCTCTCCTGAAAACCTCCCATTGATCTATGAAAATGAAGCCCTCCCTCCTGGACCAGTCCTTTAGCCAAGCATTCATTTGAACCAACTCCCTATTCTTAGCCTCACTGGCACGAGGCATTGGGAGCAGCCCAGAGATGGCCACTCTAGTGACCCTACTTTTTAACCTATTTCCCAACTCTGGACAGACTCTGGAGCAGTTCCTACAGATTGGGGGGTGGCAAATGTAACCCCACTATTTAAAATAATCTTTTCACTTGCGTGTAATTTATCACAGAACACGGGCAGCATGGACTTATCGAGAATGACGGGATAGTGTTGGGGTGGAGAAGTTATTCCTTCAAGTGGGAATCAGTGTAGTTTTGAAATGTGTTGAGGGTTTCTGCCTCTCCCCATTCAATCCTTCCCAACGTCTCTGTCGAGGCTCCTTCTCACTTTCTACCAGACAATTATTTGTGTTCGAGAGCGGGTGCAGAGGAGATTGAAATGAAACGGACAGACAGTTAACTTCAACACTGAGAAATGTGAAGTGATGCACTTTGGACAATAAGTTGAGGAGAGAATCCATAAACCAACTGGGAACAAGTTAAATCATATGCAGGTAAAGGGAAACCTTTTATACCTCCATCAATCTGTGTCTCTCTCTTTTTCTCACTCTCTGTGTCTGTGTCTTCTGTCCATCTCTCCCTTTCTGGGATTCCGTGAAAAATATCCACAAATATCAGGCAGCCATTTGGCGTTTCTTCCCAGTGGCCATTTCGTGTGAACGCAGCACTGAGATATTTCTGACAGAGTTGTCTCTTCACTAAAGTAACGTTCGTATTTTAAATGTGACAGATACGCAGCTATGGAGACACAAACGAGGGCTGTATTCCCAGGACAGGATAGAGGGAGCTATACTTTGTATCTGACCCCGTGCTGTACCTGTCCTGGGAGTGTTTCATGGGGACAGTGTAGAGGGAGCTTTACTCTGTATCTAACCCCGTGCTGTACCTGTCCTGGGAGTGTTTGATGGGGGACAGTGTAGAGGGAGCTTTACTCTGTATCTAACCCCGTGCTGTACCTGTCCTGCGAGTGTTTGATGTGGACAGTGTAGAGGGAGCTTTACTCTGTATCTAACCCCGTGCTGTACCTGTCCAAGGAGTTTTTGATGGGGGACAGTGTAGAGGGAGCTTTACTCTGTATCTAACCCCGTGCTGTACCAATCCTGCGCGTGTTTGATGGGGACAGTTTAGAGGGAGCTTTACTCTTTTTCTAACTCCATGCTTTATCTGTCCTGGGAGTGTTTGATGGGGACAATTTCAAGGGAGCTTTACTCTGTATCTAAACCCGTGCTGTAACTGTCCTGGGAGTGTTTGATGGGGACAGTGTAGAGGGAGCTTTACTCTGTATCTACCCCATGCTGTACCTGTCCTGCGAGTGTTTGATGGGGACAATTTCAAGGGAGCTTTACTCTGTATCTAACCCCGTGATGTACCTGTCCTGGGAGTGTTTGATGGGGACAGTGGAGAGGGAGCATTACCCTGTACCTCGCACATGCTGTACTAGTCCTGGAAGTGATTGATGGGGACAGGAGAGAGGGAGCTTTACTTTGTATCTAAACCCATGCTGTATCTGTCCTGGGAGTGTTTGATGGGGACAGTATAGAGGGAACTTGACACTGCATCAAACCCCGTGCTGTACTGTCCAGGGAGTGTTTGATAGGGACAGTGTAGAGGGAGCTTTACTCTGTACCTAACCCTGTGCTGTACCTGTCCTGGGAGTGTTTGATGGGGACAGTATAGAGGGAGCTTTACTCTGTACCTGTCCTGCGAGTGTTTGATGGGGGATAGTGCAGAGGGAGCTTTAATCTGTATCTAACCCCGTGCTGTATCTGTCCTGGGTGTCTTTGATGGGGACAGTGTAGAGGGAGCTTTACTCAGTATCTAACCCCGTGCTGTATCTGTCCTGGGTGTGTTTGATGGGGACAGTGTAGAGGGAGCTTTACTCTGTATCTAACCCCGTGCTGTACCTGTCCTGGGTGTGTTTGATGGGGACAGTGCAGAGGGAGCTTTACTCTGCATCTCACCCTGTGCTGTACCTGTCCAGGGAGTGTTTGATGGGGACAGTGCAGAGGAAGCTTTACTCTGTATCTAACCTAGTGCTGTACCTGTCCTGGGAGTGTTTGATGGGGACAGTGTAGAGGGAGCTTTACTCTGTATCTAAACCCGTGCTGTACCTGTCCTGGGAGTGTTTGATGGGGACAGTGTAGAGGGAGCTTTACTCTGTATCTAAACCCGTGCTGTACCTGTCCAGGGTGTGTTTGATGGGGACAGTGTAGAGGGGGCTTTACTCTGTATCTAAGACCGTGCTGTACCTGTCCTGGTCGTGTTTGATGGGGACAATTTCAAGGGAGCTTTACTCTGTATCTAACCCCGTGCTGTACCTGTCCTGCGAGTGTTTGATGGGGACAATTTCAAGGGAACTTTACTCTGTATCTAACCCCGTGCTGTACCTGTCCTGGGAGTGTTTGATGGGGACAATTTCAAGGGAGCTTTACTCTGAATCTAACCCCGTGCTGTACCTGTCCTGCGAGTGTTTGATGGGGACAATTTCAAGGGAACTTTACTCTGTATCTAACCCCGTGCTGTACCTGTCCTGGGAGTGTTTGATGGGGACAGTGTAGAGGGAACTTTACCCTGTATCTCGCCCATGCTGTACTTGTCCTGGAAGTGATTGTTGGGGACAGGAGAGAGGGAGCTTTACTTTGTATCGAAACCCCGTGATGTACCTGTCCTGGGAGTGTTTGATGGGGACAGTGTAGAGGGAGCTTTACTCTGCATCAAACCCCGTGCTGTACTGTCCAGGGAGTGTTTGATAGGGACAGTGTAGAGGGAGCTTTACTCTGTACCTAACCCCGTGCTGTACCTGTCCTGGGAGTGTTTGATGTGGACAGTGCAGAGGGAGCTTTACTCTGTACCTGTCATGGGAGTGTTTGATGTGGACAGTGCAGAGGGAGCTTTACTCTGGACCTGTCCTGGGAGTGTTTGATGGGAACAGTGCAGAGGGAGCTTTACTCTGTATCTAACCCTGTGCTGCACCTGTCCTGCGAGTCTTTGATGGGGACAGTGGAGAGGGAGCTTTACTCTTTTTCTAACTCCATGCTTTATCTGTCCTGGGAGAGTTTGATGGGGAGAATTTCAAGGGAGCTTTACTCTGTATCTAACCCCGTGCTGTACCTGTCCTTGGAGTGTTTGATGGGGACAGGGTCGAGGGAGCTTTGCTCTGTATCTAACCCCGTGCTGTACCTGTCCTGGGAGTGTTTGATGGGGACAGTGCAGAGGGAGCTTTACTCTGTATCTAACCCCGTGCTGTTCCTGTCCTGGTCGTGTTTGATGTGGACAGTGCAGAGGGAGCTTTACTCTGTACCTGTCCTGCGAGTGTTTGATGGGGACAGTGCAGAGGGAGCTTTACTCTGTATCTAACCCTGTGCTGTACCTGTCCTGGGTGTGTTTGATGTGGACAGTGCAGAGGGAGCTTTACTCTGTATCTAACCGCGTGCTGTACCTGTCCTGGGTGTGTTTGATGTGGACAGTGCAGAGGGAGCTTTACTCTGTACCTGTCCTGGTCGTGTTTGATGTGGACAGTGCAGAGGGAGCTTTACTCTGTATCTAACCCTGTGCTGTACCTGTCCTGGGAGTGTGAAGCATCTTGGGATAATACTGTCCAAGGTGCTATATAAATGCAAGTTGTTGTTGTGTGTGTCTGAGTGTCAGCTTCTGTCCATGTCCAGGACACTGCAGGTAACAGAGAATGATTCACTCTGGTCTGCGATTGTACATCTCGTGTGTGTCTCAGTGTCAGCTCTGAAACATGTACAGCACTATCCCATCCTGTTTCTGTGTCTCTCTGCCTCTGTATCTGTATCTCTCCCTCTCGCTCCATCTCTCTCCCCATGACTGAAACAAACTAGAGTTTCAATACCACACTGGGATGCTGTTCAATGTGAGTTCAGTTTCCCAGAAATAAAAATCCTCAATTAAAAATTCCTTTGACACAGCAGAGGGAACTTTTCTCAAAGTGAATTTGCGGCTGTCTTGAATTTGAACCCAAGTTTTCAATATGGGGGTGGCACAGTGATGCAGGGGTTAGCACTGCTTCCTCACAGTGCCAGGGACCCACCTTCGATTCCCAGCATGGGTCACTTTCTGACTGGAGTTTGAACGTCCTTCCCGTGTTTGTGTGGGTTTGCTCCGGGTGCTCCGGTTTCATCCCACACTCCAAAGATAGAACAAAGAAAATTACAGCACGGGAACAGGTCTTTCGGCTCTCCAAGCCTGCACCGACCATGCTGCCTGACTGAACTAAAACCCCCTACCCTTCCGGGGACCTTATCCCTCCATTCCCATCTTATTCATGTCTTTGTCAAGACGCCCTTGAAAAGTCACTATCATATCCGTTTCCACTCCCTCCCCCGGCCGCGAGTTCCAGGCACCCACCACACTCTGTGTAACACAACTTTCCTCCCACATCTCCTTTAAACCTTGCCCCTCGCACCTTAAACCTCTGCTCCCGAGTAATAACTCTACCACCCTGGGAAAAATCTTCTGACTGTCCACTCTGTTCATGCCCCTCATAATCTGGCAGACTTCTATCAGGTGTACAGGTTAGGTGGATTGGCCAAGCTAAATTGTCCCTTAGTGTCAGGAGGATTTGCTGAGGTAAATGTATGGGATTATAGGGATGGGGCCTGGGTGGGATTGTGGTCAGTGCAGACTCGATGGGCCGAATGGCCTCCTGCACTGCAGGATTCTATGAACCCTGTTCTGTATTTGGTTTGGGATTGTTTGTTGAAAAGTGTAGTTGAAGTGTTACTCTGTAATGCTGGAATTTAGGCTACGGGATGATTGGATCAAACACTTCAAGATAATAAGGGGAATGGAGAGGACTGATAAAGAACAACTTTTCCTGCTGGTTGGGGAGTCCAGGACTTGGGGACATTGGATTTCAAACAATGTTGAGGATTTTAGACTTGTAGGAGTGGAATTCAGAAACACTTTGCCACACCAGCTGTGATATTAGTTTGGAACGACCTTCTATAATTCGCAGTTGATGCTCAGTCGCTTATTAATGTTTAAATCTGAGGTTGATAGATGATATTTTTATACAGGAGAAGCAATTTAAAATCAATGGGTCAATGTTAAAATGGATGCAAGAACAGAGAGACCTGGGCTTTCAGTTCATTTTTACATCTTAAAGATTCAACCTGGTGCTCAGAATCTGTCAGTTGAATCTACTTTTCCCGCCTGATAAAGTGTCAACAATTGTGTTGGGGAATGTGACAAAAGGTGACATTCCTGCACAGTGGGGTTGGGAGGTTGTTTGAAAGGAGATTCAGATTGTATCAGAAAGCGTCAATTAGATTGTGTCTCGTTGCAGAAGGTGCATATTTCACAGGAAATGCCCCGAGATAAAGACTAGTTTCACCGATGTCTGAGTAACTTTCAAAGTCTGCAGACGCATGAAGGGGGCAGAGATATTGTAATATTCAGAGCAGGAGATGGGGGACAATCATAGAATTGAATATGTGAGGCCATCTCCTGTTTCCGAATGTCAGTGTTTAGCTTTTAAACTTTAGTCCTGGGCTAATAATTCCAAGTTTGCAATCCCACACTTTGCTGTTGTGAATTAGAGTTGTGAATTTTCTGAAATTGGTTGTGTAATAAAACTCCGTGCAGGATGCAATGATTCCCATTCTGTCTGCTGCTGCAAAGCCCCCGTGTCTGTCTCAGTTTCATCGTATTTATCAATGATTTGAGATCCTAGAATCATAGAATCCCTAAAGGGCAGACCATTCGGCCCATCGAGTCTGCATCGACCACAATCCCACGCAGGCCCGATTCCCGTAACCCCATATATTTACCCTGTTAATCCCCTGACACTAAGGTCAATTTATCATGGCCAATCCACCTAACCCGCACATGTTTGGACTGTGGGAGGAAACTGGAGCACCCGGAGGAAACCCGCACAGGCACTGGGAGAACTCTACACTGACAGGGAGCTGAGGCTGGAATTGAACCTGGGTTCTTGGTGCTGTGCTAACCACTGTGCCACCATGCCGTTCATCATAGAATCCCTAAAGTGCAGAAGGAGGTCCTTTGGCCCATCAAGCCTGCCCCCGACAACAAGACCACCCGGGCCTGAATCCCCCTAACACTAAGGGGCAATTGAGCACGGCCAATCAACCTAACCCGCACATCTTTGGAGTGTGGGAGGAAACCAGAGCACCCGGAGGAAACCCACGCAGACACGGGGAGAATGTGCAAACTCCACACAGTCACCTGAGGCTGGAATTGAACGCGGGTCCCTGGCGCTGTGAGGCAGCAGTACGAACCACTGTGCCAACATGCCGCCCTAAAGTAAAATGTCTTAACTGAATGGTTCAAAGAGTGAAAGATGGATTTCATTGGAGACAATTGTGTGGTCACCCACTTTAAAAAGGATAGAACAGATTGCTTTATGAATGGGGAAAGGCTGGAAAGAGTGGAGGCCCAAAGAGACTTGGGGCGGTCACATCAACATAGAAAATAGGAGGAGGAGGCCATTCAGCCCTTCGAGCCTGACCCACCATTCAACACTATCATGGCCGATCCTCTGTCTCAATGCCATACCCCAGCGCTCTCCCCATACACCTCGACACCATTAGAGTCTAGAAATCTATCTCTTTCCTTCTTAAATATATTCAGTGACTTGGTCTCCACCACCCTCTGAGTGAAGAGGTTTCCCCTCACCTCAGTCCCAAATGGCCTCCCCCGTATCCTGAGACTGTAACCCCTTGTTCCAGACATCCCCAGCCGGAGGAAACAATATCCCTGTATCCAGCCTGTCCAGCACTGTCAGAATTTTATACCTTTCAATTAGATCCTCTCTCACTCTTCTACATTCCAGTGAATACAGGCCCAGCCGACCCAATCTCCCCTCAGACATCAATGCTGCCATCCCAGGAATCAGTCTGGTGAACATTCACTGCTCTCCCTCTGTGGCAAGTGCATCCTTCCTCAGATAAGGAGAGTAACACTGTACACAAGACTCCAGGTGTGGTCTCACCGAGGCTCTGTCCAGCTGCAGTAAGACATCCTTGCTCTTCTACTCGAATCCTCTTGCAATGAAGGCCAACATGGGTGTCACAGTGGTTAGCTCTGCTGCCTCACAGTGCTGCAGACCAGGGTTCAATTCCAGTCTCGGGTCACTGTCTGTGTGGGGTTTGCACATTCTCCCCGTGTCTGCGTGGGTTTCCTCCGGGTGCTCCGGTTTCCTCCCACACTCCAAAGATGCGTGCGTTAGGTTGATTGGCCGTGACAAATTGCCCCTTAATGCAAGGGGGATTAGGATATTGTGAGTGAGACTGTGGGAGTGTTCTCTATCTGTGTGTGTGTCTGTGTTTGAGACTGTGCGTGTACCTGTGTGTGTGTGTGTGTGCATCACTGCGTTTGTTGTCAGTGAGTTTGTGAGTGTTTCACTGTCTTCCTGTCTCTCAGTCCCCCAGTCCCAGAATCTGCTTCTGTTTACACAGATGCTGCCTGTCCTGCTCAGTATTCCGGCATTGACAATTTCACAATCTGAGGAGTTGTGCATGCTGCGATCATCAGCGAACATCTCACGTATGGAGGGAAGGTCAGTGATGGAGCAGCTGAAGATGGTTGGGGCCTCAGACACTCACCCTGAGGAACTCCTGCAGTGATGTCCCGGGACTGAGAGGATCAGCTTTGAGATATTAGCTGTTTGCCAACCCCGTGCTGTCCCTGTCCTGGGAGTGTTTGATGGCGACAGTGCAGAGGGAGCTTTACTCTGTATCTAACCCCGTGCTGTACCTGTCCTGCGAGTGTTTGATGGGGACAGTGTCGAGGGAGCTTTACTCTGTATCTAACCCCGTGCTGTATCTGTCGTAGGAGTGTTTGATGGGGACAGTGTCGAGGGAGCGTTTCTCTGTATCTAACCCCGTGCTGTATCTGTCCTGGGAGTGTATGAAGGGGACAGTGTCGAGGCAGCTTTACTCTGCATCTAAAGCCTTGCTGTATCTGTCCTGGGAGTATTTAATGGCGACAGTGTAGAGGGAGCTTTACTCCGTATCTAACTCCATGCTGTATCTATCCTGGGAATTGTTTGATCGTGACAGTGTAGAGTGAGCTTCACTCTGCATCTATCCCTGTGCTGGATCTGTCCTGGGAGTATTTAATAGCGACAGTGTAGAGGGAGCTTTACTCTGTATCTAACCCCGTGCTGTACCTGTACTGAGTGTGTTTGGTGGGGACAGTGTAGAGGGAGCTTTACTCTGTATCAAACCCCGTGCTGTACCTGTCCTGGGAGTGTTTGAAGGGGACAGCGTAGAGGGAGCTTTACTCTGTATCGAACCCCGTGCTGCACCTGTCCTGCGAGTGTTTGATGGGGACAGTGTCGAGGGAGCTTTACTCTGTATCTCACCCCGTGCTGTACCCGTCCTGGGAGTGTTTGATGGGGACAGTGTAGAGGGAGCTTTACTCTGTATCTAACCCCGTGCTGTCCCTATCCTGGGAGTGTTTGATGCGGACAGTGTCGAGGGAGCTTTCCACTGTATCTAACCCCATGCTGTTCATATCCTGGGAGTGTATAATGGGGACAGTGTGCAGCGAGCTTTACTCTGTATCTAATCCCATGCTGCACCTGTCCTGTGAGTGTTTCATGGGGACAGTGCAGAGGGAGCTTTTCTCGATCTAACCCCGTGCTGTATCTGTCCTGGGAGTGTTTGAAGGGGACAGCGTAGAGGGAGCTTTACTCTGTATCTAACCCCGTGCTGTACCTGTCCTGCGAGTGTTTGATGGGGACAGTGTCGAGGGAGCATTACTCTTTATCTAACCCCGTGCTGTACCGTCCTGGGAGTGTTTGATGCAGACAGTGTCGAGGGAGCTTTACTCTGTATCTAACCCTATGCTGCACCTTTCCTGGGTGTGTTTGATGGGAACACTGTCGAGGGATCTTTACTCTGTATCTAACCCTGTGCTGCACCTGTCCTGAGTGTGTTTGATGGGGACAGTGTACAGCGAGCTTTACTCTGTGTCTAATCCCATGCTGCACCTGTCCTGGGAGTGTTTCATGGGGACAGTGTAGAGGGAGCTTTTCTCTATCTAACCCCGTGCTGTATCTGTCCTGGGAGTGTTTGATGGGGGACAGATTCGAGGGAGCTTTTCTCTGTATCTATCCCCTTGCTGTACCTATCCTGGGAGTGTTTGAAGGGGACAGTATAGAGGGAGCTTTACTCTGTATCTTACCTCGCGCTGTACATTTCCTGGGAGTGTTTGAAGGGGACAGTGTAGAGGTAGCTTTATTCTGTATCTAACCCCGTGCTGTACGTGTCCTGGGAGTGTTTGATGGGGATGATGCAGCGGGAGCTTTGCTCTGTATCTAACCCCTTGCTGTACCTGTCCTGGGAGTGGTTGAAGGGGACAGTGTAGAGGGAGCTTTACTCTGTATCTAACCCCGTGCTGTACCTGTCCTGCGAGTGTTTGATGGGGACAGTGTCGAGGGAGCTTTACTCTGTATCTAACCCCGTGCTGCCCCTGTCCTGGGAGTGTTTGATGCGGGCAGTGTCGAGGGAGCTTAACTCTGTGTCTAACTCCATGCTGTATCAATCCTGGGAGGGTTTGATGTGGGAAAGTGTAGAGGGAGCTTTACTCTGTATCGAACCCCGTGCTGTCCCTGTCCTGGGAGTGTTTGATGGGGGCAGTGTAGAGGGAGCTTAACTCTTGTTCTAACCACGTGCTGTATCTGTCCTGGGAGTTTTTGAAGGGGCAGCGTAGAGGGAGCTTTACTCTGTATCTAACCCCGTGCTGTACCAGTCCTGGGAGTGTTTGATGCGGACAGTGTCGAGGGAGCTTTACTCTGTATCTAACCCCGTGCTGCACCTGTCCTGAGTGTGTTTGATGGGGAGAGTGTACCGCGAGCTTTCCTCTGTATCTAATCCCATGCGGCACCTGTCCTGGGAGTGTTTCATGGGGACAGTGTAGAGGGAGCTTTTCTCTATCTAACCCCGTGCTGTATCTGTCCTTGGAGTGTTTGATGGGGGACAGATTAGAGGGAGCTTTACTCTGTATCTATCCCCGTGCTGTACCTCTCCTGGGAGTGTTTGATGGGGACAGTGTAGAGGGAGCTTTACTCTGTATCTTACCTCGTGCTGTACATTTCCTGGGAGTGTTTGAAGGGGACAATGTAGAGGCAGCTTTACTCTGTATCTAACCCCGTGCTGTACCTGTCCTGGGAGTGTTTGATGGGGACAATGTAGAGGCAGCTTTACTCTGTATCTAACCCCGTGCTGAACCTGTCCTGGGAGTAGTTGAAGGGGACAGTGTCGAGGCAGCTTTACTCTGTATCTAACCCCGTGCTGTCCCTGTCCTGGGAGTGTTTGATGCGGGCAGTGTCGAGGGAGCTTTACTCTGTGTCTAACTCCATGCTGTATCAATACTGGGAGTGTTTGATGTGGGAAAGTGGAGAGGGAGCTTTACTCTGTATCGAACCCCGTGCTGTCCCTGTACTGGGAGTGTTTGATGGGGACAGTGGAGAGGGAGCTTTACTCTGGATCTAACCCCGTGCTGTACATGTCCTGGGAGTGTTTGAAGGGGACAGTGTAGAGGGAGCATTACTCTGTATCTACCCCCGTGCTGTACCTATCCTGCGAGTGTTAGATGGGGACATTGTCGAGGGAGCTTTACTCTGTTTCTAACCCCGTGCTGTACCCGTCCTGGGAGTGTTTAATGGGGACAGTGTAGAGTGAGCTTCACTCTGCATCTAACCCCGTGCTGTACCTGTCCTGCGAGTA
This sequence comes from Mustelus asterias, assembly GCF_964213995.1. NCBI lineage: Eukaryota > Metazoa > Chordata > Chondrichthyes > Carcharhiniformes > Triakidae > Mustelus > Mustelus asterias. The sequence goes on along the minus strand of NW_027591138.1, from coordinate 89,419 downwards.
TTTGATGGGGACAGTGTCGAGGGAGCTTTACTCTGTTTCTAACCCCGTGCTGTACCCGTCCTGGGAGTGTTTGATGGGGACAGTGTCGAGGGAGCTTTACTCTGTATCTAACCCCGTGCTGTACCCGTCCTGCGAGCGTTTGATGGGGACAGTGTCGAGGGAGCTTTACTCTGTATCTAACCCCGTGCGGTACCCGTCCTGGGAGCGTTTGATGGGGACAGTGGACAGGGAGCTTTACTCTGTATCTAACCCCGTGCTGTCCCTATCCTGGGAGTGTTTGATGCGGACAGTGTCGAGGGAGCTTTACACTGTATCTAACCCCATGCTGTACCTATCCTGGGAGTCTATAATGGGGACAGTGTAGAGTGAGCTTCACTCTGCATCTAACCCCGTGCTGTACCTGTCCTGCGAGTATTTGATGGGGACAGTGTCGAGGGAGCTTTACTCTGTTTCTAACCCCGTGCTGTACCCGTCCTGGGAGTGTTTGATGGGGACAGTGTCGAGGGAGCTTTACTCTGTATCTAACCCCGTGCTGTACCCGTCCTGGGAGTGTTTGATGGGGACAGTGTCGAGGGAGCTTTACTCTGTTTCTAACGCCGTGCTGTACCTGTCCTGGGAGTGTTTGATGGGGACGGTGTAGAGGGAGCTTTACTCTGTATCTAACACCGTGCTGGACCTGTCCTGGGAGTCTTTGATGGGGGACAGTGTAGAGGGAGCTTTACTCTGTATCCAATCCCGTGCTGTGTCTGTCGTAGGAGTGTTTGATGGGGACAGTGTAGAGGGAGCTTTACTCTGGATCTAACCCCGTGCTGTATCTGTCCTGGGAGTGTATGAAGGGGACAGTGTCGATGCAGCTTTACTCTGCATTTAAAGCCTTGCTGTATCTGTCCTGGGAGTATTTGATGGCGACAGTGTAGAGGGAGCTTTACTCTGTATCTAGCTCCATGCTGTATCTATCCTGGGAATTGTTTGATCGGGACAATGTAGAGTGAGCTTCACTCTGTACCTAACGCCGTGCTGTACCTGTCCTGGGTGTGTTTGATGGGGACAGTGTAGAGGGAGCTTTACTCTGTATGTAATCCCGTGCTGAACCTGTTCTGGGAGTGTTTGGTGGGGGACAGTTTAGAGGGAGCTTTACTCTGTATCTATCCCTGTGCTGTACCTGTCCTGCGAGTGTTTGATGGGGACAGTGGACAGGGAGCTTTACTCTGTATCTAACCCCGTGCTGTATCTCTCTTGGGTGTGTTTGATGCGGACAGTGTCGAGGGAGCTTTACTCTGTATCTAATCCCATGCTGCACCTGTCCTGGGAGTGTTTCATAGGGACAGTGTAGGGGGAGCTTTTCTCTATCTCACCCCGTGCTGTACCTGTTCTGGGAGTGTTTGATGGGGACAGTGTGGAGGGAGCTTTACTCTGTATCTATCCCCGTGCTGTACCTCTCCTGGGAGTGTTTGACGGGGGACAGTGTAGAGGGAGCTTTACTCTGTATCTGACCCATTTGCTGTCCCTGTCCTGGGAGTGTTTGAAGGGGACAGTGTAGAGCGAGCTTTACTCTGTATCTAACCCCGTGCTGTATCTGTCCTGGGAGTGTTTGATGGGGGCAGTGTAGAGGGAGCTTTACTCTGTATCTCACCCCATGCCGTACCTGTCCTGGGAGTGTTTGATGGGGACAGTGTAGAGGGAGCTTTACTCTGTATCTCACCCCATGCCGTACCTGTCCTGGGAGTGTTTGATGTGGACAGTGTAGAGGGAGCTTTACTCTGTATCTCACCCCATGCCGTACCTGTCCTGGGAGTGTTTGATGCGGACAGTGTAGAGGGAGCTTTACCCTGTATCAAACTCCGTGCTGTACCTTTCGTGGGAGTGTTTGATGGGAGACAGTAGAGAGGGAGCTTTACTCTGTATCTAACCCCGTGCTGTACCTGTCCTGGGACTGTTTGATGGGGACAGTGTAGAGGGAGCTTTACTCTGTATCTAACCCCTTTCCTTGCCTGTCCTGGGAGTGTTTGATGGGGGACAGTTTAGAGGGAGCTTGACTCTGTATTTAACACCGTGCTGTACCTGTCCTGGGTGTGTTTGATGGGGACAGTGTAGAGGGAGCTTTACTCTGTATCTAGCCCCGTGCTGTACCTGTCCCTGGAGTGTTTGATGGGGACAGTGTCGAAGGAGCTTTACTCTGTATCTAACCCCGTGCTGTACCTGTTCTGGGAGTGTTTGATGGGGACGGTGTCGAGGGAGCTTGACTCTGGATCTAAACCCGTGCTGTACCTGTCCTGGGAGTGTTTGAAGGGGACAGTGTCGAGGGGGCTTTACTCTGTATCTCGCCCCGTGCTGTACCTGCCCCTGGAGTGTTTGATGTGGACAGTGTCGAGGGAGCTTTACTCTGTGTGAAACCCCGTGCTGCAGCTATCCGGGGAGTGTTTGATGGGGGTAGTGTAGAGGGAGGTTTACTCTGTATCTATCCCCGTGCTGTACCTCTCCTGGGAGTGTTTGATGGGGACAGTGTAGAGGGAGCTTTACTCTGTATCTTACCTCGTGCTGTACATTTCCTGGGAGTGTTTGAAGGGGACAGTGTAGAGGTAGCTTTATTCTGTATCTAACCCCGTGCTGTACCTGTCCTGGGAGTGTTTGATGGGGACAATGTAGAGGCAGCTTTACTCTGTATCTAACCCCGTGCTGTACCTGTCCTGGGAGTAGTTGAAGGGGACAGTGTAGAGGGAGCTTTACTCTGTATCTAACCCCGTGCTGTACCTGTCGTGCGAGTGTTTGATGGGGACAGTGTCGAGGGAGCTTTACTCTGTATCTAACCCCGTGCTGTCCCTGTCCTGGGAGTGTTTGATGAGGGCAGTGTCGAGGGAGCTTTACTCTGTGTCTAACTCCATGCTGTATCAATACTGGGAGTGCTTGATGTGGGAAAGTGCAGAGGGAGCTTTACTCTGTATCGAACCCCGTGGTGTCCCTGTCCTGGGAGTGTTTGATGGGGACAGTGGAGAGGGAGCTTTACTCTGGATCTACCACCGTGCTGTACCTATCCTGCGAGTGTTTGATGGGGACATTGTCGAGGGAGCTTTACTCTGTATCTAACCCCGTGCTGTACCCGTCCTGGGAGCGTTTGATGGGGACAGTGTACAGGGAGCTTTACTCTGTATCTAACCCCGTGCTGTCCCTATCCTGGGAGTGTTTGATGCGGACTGTGTCGAGGGAGCTTTACACTGTATCTAACCCCATGCTGTACCTATCCTGGGAGTGTATAATGGGGACAGTGTAGAGTGAGCTTCACTCTGCATCTAACCCCGTGCTGTACCTGTCCTGCGAGTATTTGATGGGGACAGCGTCGAGGGAGCTTTACTCTGTATCTAACCCCGTGCTGTACCCGTCCTGGGAGTGTTTGATGGGGACAGTGTCGAGGGAGCTTTACTCTGCATCTAACCCCGTGCTGTACCCGTCCTGGGAGCGTTTGATGGGGACAGTGTACAGGGAGCTTTACTCTGTATCTAACCCCGTGCTGTCCCTATCCTGGGAGTGTTTGAAGGGGACAGTGTCGATGCAGCTTTACTCTGCATTTAAAGCCTTGCTGTATCTGTCCTGGGAGTATTTAATGGCGACAGTGTAGAGGGAGCTTTACTCTGTATCTAGCTCCATGCTGTATCTATCCTGGGAATTGTTTGATCGGGACAGTGTAGAGTGAGCTTCACTCTGCATCTATCCCTGTGCTGCTTCTGTCCTGGGAGTGTTTGATGGGGGACAGTGTAGAGGGAGCTTTACTCTGTATCTAACCCCGTGCTGTACCTGTCCTGAGTGTGTTTGGTGGGGACAGTGTCGAGGTAGCTTTACTCTGTACCTAACCCCGTGCTGTACCTGTCCTGGGTGTGTTTGATGGGGACAGTGTAGAGGGAGCTTTACTCTGTATGTAATCCCGTGCTGAACCTGTTCTGGGAGTGTTTGGTGGGGGACAGTTTAGAGGGAGCTTTACTCTGTATCTATCCCTGTGCTGTACCTGTCCTGCGAGTGTTTGATGGGGACAGTGTACAGGGAGCTTTACTCTGTATCTAACCCCGTGCTGTATCTGTCTTGGGTGTGTTTGATGCGGACAGTGTCGAGGGAGCTTTACTCTGTATCTAATCCCATGCTGCACCTGTCCTGGGAGTGTTTCATAGGGACAGTGTAGAGGGAGCTTTTCTCTATCTAACCCCGTGCTGTACCTGTTCTGGGAGTGTTTGATGGGGACAGTGTAGAGGGAGCTTTACTCTGTATCTATCCCCGTGCTGTACCTCTCCTGGGAGTGTTTGACGGGGGACAGTGTAGAGGGAGCTTTACTCTGTATCTAACCCATTTGCTGTCCCTGTCCTGGGAGTGTTTGAAGGGGACAGTGGAGAGCGAGCTTTACTCTGTATCTAACCCCGTGCTGTATCTGTCCTGGGAGTGTTTGATGGGGGCAGTGTAGAGGGAGCTTTACTCTGTATCTCACCCCATGCCGTACCTGTCCTGGGAGTGTTTGATGGGGACAGTGTAGAGGGAGCTTTACTCTGTATCTCACCCCATGCCGTACCTGTCCTGGGAGTGTTTGATGTGGACAGTGTAGAGGGAGCTTTACTCTCTATCTCACCCCATGCCGTACCTGTCCTGGGAGTGTTTGATGCGGACAGTGTAGAGGGAGCTTTACCCTGTATCAAACTCCGTGCTGTACCTTTCCTGGGAGTGTTTGATGGGAGACAGTAGAGAGGGAGCTTTACTCTGTATCTAACCCCGTGCTGTACCTGTCCTGGGTGTGTTTGATGGGGACAGTGTAGAGGGAGCTTTACTCTGTATCTAGCCCCGTGCTGTACCTGTCCCTGGAGTGTTTGATGGGGACAGTGTCGAAGGAGCTTTACTCTGTATCTAACCCCGTGCTGTACCTGTTCTGGGAGTGTTTGATGGGGACGGTGTAGAGGGAGCTTGACTCTGGATCTAAACCCATGCTGTACCTGTCCTGGGAGTGCTTGAAGGGGACAGTGTCGAGGGAGCTTTACTCTGTATCTCGCCCCGTGCTGTACCTGCCCCTGGAGTGTTTGATGTGGACAGTGTCGAGGGAGCTTTACTCTGTGTGAAACCCCGTGCTGCAGCTATCCGGGGAGTGTTTGATGGGGGCAGTGTAGAGGGAGGTTTACTCTGTATCTCACCCCTGCTGTACCTGTCCTGGGAGTGTTTGATGGGGACGGTGGAGAGGGAACTTTACTCTGCATCAAACTCCGTGCTGTACCTGTCCTGGGACTGTTTGCTGGGGACAGTGGAGAGGGAGCTTTACTCTGTATCTAACCCCTTTCCTTGCCTATCCTGGGAGTGTTTGATGGGGGACAGTTTAGAGGGAGCTTTACTCTGTATCTAACCCCGTGCTGTACCTGTCCTGGGTGTGTTTGATGGGGACGGTGTAGAGGGAGCTTTACTCTGTATCTAACACCGTGCTGGACCTGTCCTGGGAGTGTTTGATGGGGGACAGTGTCGAGGGAGCTTTACTCTGTATCTAATCCCGTGCTGTATCTGTCGTAGGAGTGTTTGATGGGGACAGTGTCGAGGGAGCGTTTCTCTGTATCTAACCCCGTGCTGTATCTGTCCTGGGAGTGTATGAAGGGGACAGTGTCGAGGCAGCTTTACTCTGCATCTAAAGCCTTGCTGTATCTGTCCTGGGAGTATTTAATGGCGACAGTGTAGAGGGAGCTTTACTCCGTATCTAACTCCATGCTGTATCTATCCTGGGAATTGTTTGATCGTGACAGTGTAGAGTGAGCTTCACTCTGCATCTATCCCTGTGCTGGATCTGTCCTGGGAGTATTTAATAGCGACAGTGTAGAGGGAGCTTTACTCTGTATCTAACCCCGTGCTGTACCTGTACTGAGTGTGTTTGGTGGGGACAGTGTAGAGGGAGCTTTACTCTGTATCAAACCCCGTGCTGTACCTGTCCTGGGAGTGTTTGAAGGGGACAGCGTAGAGGGAGCTTTACTCTGTATCGAACCCCGTGCTGCACCTGTCCTGCGAGTGTTTGATGGGGACAGTGTCGAGGGAGCTTTACTCTGTATCTCACCCCGTGCTGTACCCGTCCTGGGAGTGTTTGATGGGGACAGTGTAGAGGGAGCTTTACTCTGTATCTAACCCCGTGCTGTCCCTATCCTGGGAGTGTTTGATGCGGACAGTGTCGAGGGAGCTTTCCACTGTATCTAACCCCATGCTGTTCATATCCTGGGAGTGTATAATGGGGACAGTGTGCAGCGAGCTTTACTCTGTATCTAATCCCATGCTGCACCTGTCCTGTGAGTGTTTCATGGGGACAGTGCAGAGGGAGCTTTTCTCGATCTAACCCCGTGCTGTATCTGTCCTGGGAGTGTTTGAAGGGGACAGCGTAGAGGGAGCTTTACTCTGTATCTAACCCCGTGCTGTACCTGTCCTGCGAGTGTTTGATGGGGACAGTGTCGAGGGAGCATTACTCTTTATCTAACCCCGTGCTGTACCGTCCTGGGAGTGTTTGATGCAGACAGTGTCGAGGGAGCTTTACTCTGTATCTAACCCTATGCTGCACCTTTCCTGGGTGTGTTTGATGGGAACACTGTCGAGGGATCTTTACTCTGTATCTAACCCTGTGCTGCACCTGTCCTGAGTGTGTTTGATGGGGACAGTGTACAGCGAGCTTTACTCTGTGTCTAATCCCATGCTGCACCTGTCCTGGGAGTGTTTCATGGGGACAGTGTAGAGGGAGCTTTTCTCTATCTAACCCCGTGCTGTATCTGTCCTGGGAGTGTTTGATGGGGGACAGATTCGAGGGAGCTTTTCTCTGTATCTATCCCCTTGCTGTACCTATCCTGGGAGTGTTTGAAGGGGACAGTATAGAGGGAGCTTTACTCTGTATCTTACCTCGCGCTGTACATTTCCTGGGAGTGTTTGAAGGGGACAGTGTAGAGGTAGCTTTATTCTGTATCTAACCCCGTGCTGTACGTGTCCTGGGAGTGTTTGATGGGGATGATGCAGCGGGAGCTTTGCTCTGTATCTAACCCCTTGCTGTACCTGTCCTGGGAGTGGTTGAAGGGGACAGTGTAGAGGGAGCTTTACTCTGTATCTAACCCCGTGCTGTACCTGTCCTGCGAGTGTTTGATGGGGACAGTGTCGAGGGAGCTTTACTCTGTATCTAACCCCGTGCTGCCCCTGTCCTGGGAGTGTTTGATGCGGGCAGTGTCGAGGGAGCTTAACTCTGTGTCTAACTCCATGCTGTATCAATCCTGGGAGGGTTTGATGTGGGAAAGTGTAGAGGGAGCTTTACTCTGTATCGAACCCCGTGCTGTCCCTGTCCTGGGAGTGTTTGATGGGGGCAGTGTAGAGGGAGCTTAACTCTTGTTCTAACCACGTGCTGTATCTGTCCTGGGAGTTTTTGAAGGGGCAGCGTAGAGGGAGCTTTACTCTGTATCTAACCCCGTGCTGTACCAGTCCTGGGAGTGTTTGATGCGGACAGTGTCGAGGGAGCTTTACTCTGTATCTAACCCCGTGCTGCACCTGTCCTGAGTGTGTTTGATGGGGAGAGTGTACCGCGAGCTTTCCTCTGTATCTAATCCCATGCGGCACCTGTCCTGGGAGTGTTTCATGGGGACAGTGTAGAGGGAGCTTTTCTCTATCTAACCCCGTGCTGTATCTGTCCTTGGAGTGTTTGATGGGGGACAGATTAGAGGGAGCTTTACTCTGTATCTATCCCCGTGCTGTACCTCTCCTGGGAGTGTTTGATGGGGACAGTGTAGAGGGAGCTTTACTCTGTATCTTACCTCGTGCTGTACATTTCCTGGGAGTGTTTGAAGGGGACAATGTAGAGGCAGCTTTACTCTGTATCTAACCCCGTGCTGTACCTGTCCTGGGAGTGTTTGATGGGGACAATGTAGAGGCAGCTTTACTCTGTATCTAACCCCGTGCTGAACCTGTCCTGGGAGTAGTTGAAGGGGACAGTGTCGAGGCAGCTTTACTCTGTATCTAACCCCGTGCTGTCCCTGTCCTGGGAGTGTTTGATGCGGGCAGTGTCGAGGGAGCTTTACTCTGTGTCTAACTCCATGCTGTATCAATACTGGGAGTGTTTGATGTGGGAAAGTGGAGAGGGAGCTTTACTCTGTATCGAACCCCGTGCTGTCCCTGTACTGGGAGTGTTTGATGGGGACAGTGGAGAGGGAGCTTTACTCTGGATCTAACCCCGTGCTGTACATGTCCTGGGAGTGTTTGAAGGGGACAGTGTAGAGGGAGCATTACTCTGTATCTACCCCCGTGCTGTACCTATCCTGCGAGTGTTAGATGGGGACATTGTCGAGGGAGCTTTACTCTGTTTCTAACCCCGTGCTGTACCCGTCCTGGGAGTGTTTAATGGGGACAGTGTAGAGTGAGCTTCACTCTGCATCTAACCCCGTGCTGTACCTGTCCTGCGAGTATTTGATGGGGACAGTGTCGAGGGAGCTTTACTCTGTTTCTAACCCCGTGCTGTACCCGTCCTGGGAGTGTTTGATGGGGACAGTGTCGAGGGAGCTTTACTCTGTATCTAACCCCGTGCTGTACCCGTCCTGCGAGCGTTTGATGGGGACAGTGTCGAGGGAGCTTTACTCTGTATCTAACCCCGTGCGGTACCCGTCCTGGGAGCGTTTGATGGGGACAGTGGACAGGGAGCTTTACTCTGTATCTAACCCCGTGCTGTCCCTATCCTGGGAGTGTTTGATGCGGACAGTGTCGAGGGAGCTTTACACTGTATCTAACCCCATGCTGTACCTATCCTGGGAGTCTATAATGGGGACAGTGTAGAGTGAGCTTCACTCTGCATCTAACCCCGTGCTGTACCTGTCCTGCGAGTATTTGATGGGGACAGTGTCGAGGGAGCTTTACTCTGTTTCTAACCCCGTGCTGTACCCGTCCTGGGAGTGTTTGATGGGGACAGTGTCGAGGGAGCTTTACTCTGTATCTAACCCCGTGCTGTACCCGTCCTGGGAGTGTTTGATGGGGACAGTGTCGAGGGAGCTTTACTCTGTTTCTAACGCCGTGCTGTACCTGTCCTGGGAGTGTTTGATGGGGACGGTGTAGAGGGAGCTTTACTCTGTATCTAACACCGTGCTGGACCTGTCCTGGGAGTCTTTGATGGGGGACAGTGTAGAGGGAGCTTTACTCTGTATCCAATCCCGTGCTGTGTCTGTCGTAGGAGTGTTTGATGGGGACAGTGTAGAGGGAGCTTTACTCTGGATCTAACCCCGTGCTGTATCTGTCCTGGGAGTGTATGAAGGGGACAGTGTCGATGCAGCTTTACTCTGCATTTAAAGCCTTGCTGTATCTGTCCTGGGAGTATTTGATGGCGACAGTGTAGAGGGAGCTTTACTCTGTATCTAGCTCCATGCTGTATCTATCCTGGGAATTGTTTGATCGGGACAATGTAGAGTGAGCTTCACTCTGTACCTAACGCCGTGCTGTACCTGTCCTGGGTGTGTTTGATGGGGACAGTGTAGAGGGAGCTTTACTCTGTATGTAATCCCGTGCTGAACCTGTTCTGGGAGTGTTTGGTGGGGGACAGTTTAGAGGGAGCTTTACTCTGTATCTATCCCTGTGCTGTACCTGTCCTGCGAGTGTTTGATGGGGACAGTGGACAGGGAGCTTTACTCTGTATCTAACCCCGTGCTGTATCTCTCTTGGGTGTGTTTGATGCGGACAGTGTCGAGGGAGCTTTACTCTGTATCTAATCCCATGCTGCACCTGTCCTGGGAGTGTTTCATAGGGACAGTGTAGGGGGAGCTTTTCTCTATCTCACCCCGTGCTGTACCTGTTCTGGGAGTGTTTGTTGGGGACAGTGTGGAGGGAGCTTTACTCTGTATCTATCCCCGTGCTGTACCTCTCCTGGGAGTGTTTGACGGGGGACAGTGTAGAGGGAGCTTTACTCTGTATCTGACCCATTTGCTGTCCCTGTCCTGGGAGTGTTTGAAGGGGACAGTGTAGAGCGAGCTTTACTCTGTATCTAACCCCGTGCTGTATCTGTCCTGGGAGTGTTTGATGGGGGCAGTGTAGAGGGAGCTTTACTCTGTATCTCACCCCATGCCGTACCTGTCCTGGGAGTGTTTGATGGGGACAGTGTAGAGGGAGCTTTACTCTGTATCTCACCCCATGCCGTACCTGTCCTGGGAGTGTTTGATGTGGACAGTGTAGAGGGAGCTTTACTCTGTATCTCACCCCATGCCGTACCTGTCCTGGGAGTGTTTGATGCGGACAGTGTAGAGGGAGCTTTACCCTGTATCAAACTCCGTGCTGTACCTTTCGTGGGAGTGTTTGATGGGAGACAGTAGAGAGGGAGCTTTACTCTGTATCTAACCCCGTGCTGTACCTGTCCTGGGACTGTTTGATGGGGACAGTGTAGAGGGAGCTTTACTCTGTATCTAACCCCTTTCCTTGCCTGTCCTGGGAGTGTTTGATGGGGGACAGTTTAGAGGGAGCTTGACTCTGTATTTAACACCGTGCTGTACCTGTCCTGGGTGTGTTTGATGGGGACAGTGTAGAGGGAGCTTTACTCTGTATCTAGCCCCGTGCTGTACCTGTCCCTGGAGTGTTTGATGGGGACAGTGTCGAAGGAGCTTTACTCTGTATCTAACCCCGTGCTGTACCTGTTCTGGGAGTGTTTGATGGGGACGGTGTCGAGGGAGCTTGACTCTGGATCTAAACCCGTGCTGTACCTGTCCTGGGAGTGTTTGAAGGGGACAGTGTCGAGGGGGCTTTACTCTGTATCTCGCCCCGTGCTGTACCTGCCCCTGGAGTGTTTGATGTGGACAGTGTCGAGGGAGCTTTACTCTGTGTGAAACCCCGTGCTGCAGCTATCCGGGGAGTGTTTGATGGGGGTAGTGTAGAGGGAGGTTTACTCTGTATCTATCCCCGTGCTGTACCTCTCCTGGGAGTGTTTGATGGGGACAGTGTAGAGGGAGCTTTACTCTGTATCTTACCTCGTGCTGTACATTTCCTGGGAGTGTTTGAAGGGGACAGTGTAGAGGTAGCTTTATTCTGTATCTAACCCCGTGCTGTACCTGTCCTGGGAGTGTTTGATGGGGACAATGTAGAGGCAGCTTTACTCTGTATCTAACCCCGTGCTGTACCTGTCCTGGGAGTAGTTGAAGGGGACAGTGTAGAGGGAGCTTTACTCTGTATCTAACCCCGTGCTGTACCTGTCGTGCGAGTGTTTGATGGGGACAGTGTCGAGGGAGCTTTACTCTGTATCTAACCCCGTGCTGTCCCTGTCCTGGGAGTGTTTGATGAGGGCAGTGTCGAGGGAGCTTTACTCTGTGTCTAACTCCATGCTGTATCAATACTGGGAGTGCTTGATGTGGGAAAGTGCAGAGGGAGCTTTACTCTGTATCGAACCCCGTGGTGTCCCTGTCCTGGGAGTGTTTGATGGGGACAGTGGAGAGGGAGCTTTACTCTGGATCTACCACCGTGCTGTACCTATCCTGCGAGTGTTTGATGGGGACATTGTCGAGGGAGCTTTACTCTGTATCTAACCCCGTGCTGTACCCGTCCTGGGAGCGTTTGATGGGGACAGTGTACAGGGAGCTTTACTCTGTATCTAACCCCGTGCTGTCCCTATCCTGGGAGTGTTTGATGCGGACTGTGTCGAGGGAGCTTTACACTGTATCTAACCCCATGCTGTACCTATCCTGGGAGTGTATAATGGGGACAGTGTAGAGTGAGCTTCACTCTGCATCTAACCCCGTGCTGTACCTGTCCTGCGAGTATTTGATGGGGACAGCGTCGAGGGAGCTTTACTCTGTATCTAACCCCGTGCTGTACCCGTCCTGGGAGTGTTTGATGGGGACACTGTCGAGGGAGCTTTACTCTGTTTCTAACCCCGTGCTGTACCTGTCCTGGGAGTGTTTGATGGGGACGGTGTAGAGGGAGCTTTACTCTGTATCTCACACCGTGCTGGACCTGTCTTGGGAGTCTTTGATGGGGGACAGTGTAGAGGGAGCTTTACTCTGTATCTAATCCCGTGCTGTATCTGTCGTAGGAGTATTTGATGGGGACAGTGCCGAGGGAGCATTACTCTGTATCTAACCCCGTGCTGTATCTGTCCTGGGAGTGTATGAAGGGGACAGTGTCGATGCAGCTTTACTCTGCATTTAAGCCTTGCCGTATCCGTCCTGGGAGTATTTAATGGCGACAGTGTAGAGCGAGCTTTACTCTGTATCTAGCTCCATGCTGTATCTATCCTGGGAATTGTCTGGTCGGGACAGTGTAGAGTGAGCTTCACTCTGCATCGATCCCTGTGCTGTTTCTGTCCTGGGAGTGTTTGATGGGGACAGTGTGGAGGGAGCTTTACTCTGTATCTATCCCCGTGCTGTACCTCTCCTGGGAGTGTTTGACGGGGGACAGTGTAGAGGGAGCTTTACTCTGTATCTAACCCATTTGCTGTCCCTGTCCTGGGAGTGTTTGAAGGGGACAGTGTAGAGCGAGCTTTACTCTGTATCTAACCCCGTGCTGTATCTGTCCTGGGAGTGTTTGATGGGGGCAGTGTAGAGGGAGCTTTACTCTGTATCTCACCCCATGCCGTACCTGTCCTGGGAGTGTTTGATGGGAACAGTGTAGAGGGAGCTTTACTCTGTATCTCACCCCATGCCGTACCTGTCCTGGGAGTGTTTGATGTGGACAGTGTAGAGGGAGCTTTACTCTGTATCTAACCCCGTGCTGTACCCGTCCAGCGAGCGTTTGATGGGGACAGTGTCGAGGGAGCTTTACTCTGTATCTAACCCCGTTCGGTACCCGTCCTGGGAGCGTTTGATGGGGACAGTGGACAGGGAGCTTTACTCTGTATCTAACCCCGTGCTGTCCCTATCCTGGGAGTGTTTGATGCGGACAGTGTCGAGGGAGCTTTACACTGTATCGAACCCCATGCTGTACCTATCCTGGGAGTGTATAATGGGGACAGTGTCGAGGGAGCTTTACTCTGTATCTAACCCCGTGCTGTACCCGTCCTGGGAGTGTTTGATGGGGACAGTGTCGAGGGAGCTTTACTCTGTTTCTAACCCCGTGCTGTACCTGTCCTGGGAGTGTTTGATGGGGACGGTGTAGAGGGAGCTTTACTCTGTATCTAACACCGTGCTGGACCTGTCCTGGGAGTCTTTGATGGGGGACAGTGTAGAGGGAGCTTTACTCTGTATCCAATCCCGTGCTGTGTCTGTCGTAGGAGTGTTTGATGGGGACAGTGTAGAGGGAGCTTTACTCTGGATCTAACCCCGTGCTGTATCTGTCCTGGGAGTGTATGAAGGGGACAGTGTCGATGCAGCTTTACTCTGCATTTAAAGCCTTGCTGTATCTGTCCTGGGAGTATTTAATGGCGACAGTGTAGAGGGAGCTTTACTCTGTATCTAGCTCCATGCTGTATCTATCCTGGGAATTGTTTGATCGGGACAGTGTAGAGTGAGCTTCACTCTGCATCTATCCCTGTGCTGTTTCTGTCCTGGGAGTGTTTGATGGGGGACAGTGTAGAGGGAGCTTTACTCTGTATGTAATCCCGTGCTGAACCTGTTCTGGGAGTGTTTGGTTGGGGACAGTTTAGAGGGAGCTTTACTCTGTATCTCTCCCTGTGCTGTACCTGTCCTGCGAGTGTTTGATGGGGACAGTGTACAGGGAGCTTTACTCTGTATCTAACCCCGTGCTGTATCTGTCTTGGGTGTGTTTGATGCGGACAGTGTCGAGGGAGCTTTACTCTGTACCTAACGCCGTGCTGTACCTGTCCTGGGTGTGTCTGATGGGGACAGTGTAGAGGGAGCTTTACTCTGTATGTAATCCCGTGCTGAACCTGTTCTGGGAGTGTTTGGTGGGGGACAGTTTAGAGGGAGCTTTACTCTGTATCTATCCCTGTGCTGTACCTGTCCTGCGAGTGTTTGATGGGGACAGTGGACAGGGAGCTTTACTCTGTATCTAACCCCGTGCTGTATCTCTCTTGGGTGTGTTTGATGCGGACAGTGTCGAGGGAGCTTTACTCTGTATCTAATCCCATGCTGCACCTGTCCTGGGAGTGTTTCATAGGGACAGTGTAGGGGGAGCTTTTCTCTATCTCACCCCGTGCTGTACCTGTTCTGGGAGTGTTTGATGGGGACAGTGTGGAGGGAGCTTTACTCTGTATCTATCCCCGTGCTGTACCTCTCCTGGGAGTGTTTGACGGGGGACAGTGTAGAGGGAGCTTTACTCTGTATCTAACCCATTTGCTGTCCCTGTCCTGGGAGTGTTTGAAGGGGACAGTGTCGAGCGAGCTTTACTCTGTATCTAACCCCGTGCTGTATCTGTCCTGGGAGTGTTTGATGGGGGCAGTGTAGAGGGAGCTTTACTCTGTATCTCACCCCATGCCGTACCTGTCCTGGGCGTGTTTGATGGGGACAGTGTAGAGGGAGCTTTACTCTGTATCTCACCCCATGCCGTACCTGTCCTGGGAGTGTTTGATGTGGACAGTGTAGAGGGAGCTTTACTCTGTATCTCACCCCATGCCGTACCTGTCCTGGGAGTGTTTGATGCGGACAGTGTAGAGGGAGCTTTACCCTGTATCAAACTCCGTGCTGTACCTTTCGTGGGAGTGTTTGATGGGAGACAGTAGAGAGGGAGCTTTACTCTGTATCTAACCCCGTGCTGTACCTGTCCTGGGACTGTTTGATGGGGACAGTGTAGAGGGAGCTTTACTCTGTATCTAACCACTTTCCTTGCCTGTCCTGGGAGTGTTTGATGGGGGACAGTTTAGAGGGAGCTTGACTCTGTATTTAACACCGTGCTGTACCTGTCCTGGGTGTGTTTGATGGGGACAGTGTAGAGGGAGCTTTACTCTGTATCTAGCCCCGTGCTGTACCTGTCCCTGGAGTGTTTGATGGGGACAGTGTCGAAGGAGCTTTACTCTGTATCTAACCCCGTGCTGTACCTGTTCTGGGAGTGTTTGATGGGGACGGTGTCGAGGGAGCTTGACTCTGGATCGAAACCCGTGCTGTACCTGTCCTGGGAGTGTTTGAAGGGGACAGTGTCGAGGGAGCTTTACTCTGTATCTCGCCCCGTGCTGTACCTGCCCCTGGAGTGTTTGATGTGGACAGTGTCGAGGGAGCTTTACTCTGTGTGAAACCCCGTGCTGCAGCTATCCGGGGAGTGTTTGATGGGGGTAGTGTAGAGGGAGGTTTTCTCTGTATCTATCCCCGTGCTGTACCTCTCCTGGGAGTGTTTGATGGGGACAGTGTAGAGGGATCTTTACTCTGTATCTTACCTCGTGCTGTACATTTCCTGGGAGTGTTTGAAGGGGACAGTGTAGAGGTAGCTTTATTCTGTATCTAACCCCGTGCTGTACCTGTCCTGGGAGTGTTTGATGGGGACAATGTAGAGGCAGCTTTACTCTGTATCTAACCCCGTGCTGTACCTGTCCTGGGAGTAGTTGAAGGGGACAGTGTAGAGGGAGCTTTACTCTGTATCTAACCCCGTGCTGTACCTGTCGTGCGAGTGTTTGATGGGGACAGTGTCGAGGGAGCTTTACTCTGTATCTAACCCCGTGCTGTCCCTGTCCTGGGAGTGTTTGATGAGGGCAGTGTCGAGGGAGCTTTACTCTGTGTCTAACTCCATGCTGTATCAATACTGGGAGTGTTTGATGTGGGAAAGTGCAGAGGGAGCTTTACTCTGTATCGAACCCCGTGGTGTCCCTGTCCTGGGAGTGTTTGATGGGGACAGTGGAGAGGGAGCTTTACTCTGGATCTACCACCGTGCTGTACCTATCCTGCGAGTGTTTGATGGGGACATTGTCGAGGGAGCTTTACTCTGTATCTAACCCCGTGCTGTACCCGTCCTGGGAGCGTTTGATGGGGACAGTGTACAGGGAGCTTTACTCTGTATCTAACCCCGTGCTGTCCCTATCCTGGGAGTGTTTGATGCGGACTGTGTCGAGGGAGCTTTACACTGTATCTAACCCCATGCTGTACCTATCCTGGGAGTGTATAATGGGGACAGTGTAGAGTGAGCTTCACTCTGCATCTAACCCCGGGCTGTACCTGTCCTGCGAGTATTTGATGGGGACAGCGTCGAGGGAGCTTTACTCTGTATCTAACCCCGTGCTGTACCCGTCCTGGGAGTGTTTGATGGGGACAGTGTCGAGGGAGCTTTACTCTGTTTCTAACCCCGTGCTGTACCTGTCCTGGGAGTGTTTGATGGGGACGGTGTAGAGGGAGCTTTACTCTGTATCTCACACCGTGCTGGACCTGTCCTGGGAGTCTTTGATGGGGGACAGTGTAGAGGGAGCTTTACTCTGTATCTAATCCCGTGCTGTATCTGTCGTAGGAGTATTTGATGGGGACAGTGCCGAGGGAGCATTACTCTGTATCTAACCCCGTGCTGTATCTGTCCTGGGAGTGTATGAAGGGGACAGTGTCGATGCAGCTTTACTCTGCATTTAAGCCTTGCCGTATCCGTCCTGGGAGTATTTAATGGCGACAGTGTAGAGCGAGCTTTACTCTGTATCTAGCTCCATGCTGTATCTATCCTGGGAATTGTTTGGTCGGGACAGTGTCGAGTGAGCTTCACTCTGCATCTATCCCTGTGCTGTTTCTGTCCTGGGAGTGTTTGATGGGGACAGTGTGGAGGGAGCTTTACTCTGTATCTATCCCCGTGCTGTACCTCTCCTGGGAGTGTTTGACGGGGGACAGTGTAGAGGGAGCTTTACTCTGTATCTAACCCATTTGCTGTCCCTGTCCTGGGAGTGTTTGAAGGGGACAGTGTAGAGCGAGCTTTACTCTGTATCTAACCCCGTGCTGTATCTGTCCTGGGAGTGTTTGATGGGGGCAGTGTAGAGGGAGCTTTACTCTGTATCTCACCCCATGCCGTACCTGTCCTGGGAGTGTTTGATGGGAACAGTGTAGAGGGAGCTTTACTCTGTATCTCACCCCATGCCGTACCTGTCCTGGGAGTGTTTGATGTGGACAGTGTAGAGGGAGCTTTACTCTGTATCTCACCCCATGCCGTACCTGTCCTGGGAGTGTTTGATGCGGACAGTGTAGAGGGAGCTTTACCCTGTATCAAACTCCGTGCTGTACCTTTCCTGGGAGTGTTTGATGGGAGACAGTAGAGAGGGAGCTTTACTCTGTATCTAACCCCGTGCTGTACCTGTCCTGGGACTGTTTGATGGGGACAGTGTAGAGGGAGCTTTACTCTGTATCTAACCCCTTTCATTGCCTGTCCTGGGAGTGTTTGATGGGGGACAGTTTAGAGGGAGCTTTAGTCTGTATCTAACCCCGTGCTGTACATGTCCTGGGACTGTTTGATGGAGACAGTGTAGAGGGAGCTTTACTCTGTATCTAACCCCTTTCCTTGCCTGTCCTGGGAGTGTTTGATGGGGGACAGTTTAGAGGGAGCTTTACTTTGTATTTAACCCCGTGCTGTACATGTCCTGGGTGTGTTTGATGGGGACAGTGTAGAGGGAGCTTTACTCTGTATCTAGCCCCGTGCTGTTCCTGTCCCTGGAGTGTTTGATGGGGACAGTGTCGAAGGAGCTTTAGTCTGTATCTAACCCCGTGCTGTACCTGTTCTGGGAGTGTTTGATGGGGACGGTGTAGAGGGAGCTTGACTCTGGATCTAAACCCGTGCTGTACCTGTCCTGGGAGTGTTTGAAGGGGACAGTGTCGAGGGAGCTTTACTCTGTATCTCGCCCCGTGCTGTACCTGCCCCTGGAGTGTTTGATGTGGACAGTGTCGAGGGAGCTTTACTCTGTGTGAAACCCCGTGCTGCAGCTATCCGGGGAGTGTTTGATGGGGGCAGTGTAGAGGGAGGTTTACTCTGTATCTCACCCCATGCTGTACCTGTCCTGGGGGTGTTTGATGGGGACGGTGGAGAGGGAGCTTTACTCTGCATCAAACTCCGTGCTGTACCTGTCCTGGGACTGTTTGCTGGGGACAGTGGAGAGGGAGCTTTACTCTGCATTTAACCCCCTGCTGTACCTGTCCTGGGTATGTTTGATGGGGACGGTGTAGAGGGAGCTTGACTCTGTATCTAACACCGTGCTGGACCTGTCCTGGGAGTGTTTGATGGGGGACAGTGTCGAGGGAGCTTTACTCTGTATCTAATCCCGTGCTGTATCTGTCGTCGGAGTGTTTGATGGGGACAGTGGCGAGGGAGCTTTTCTCTGCATCTAACCCCGTGCTGTATCTGTACTGGGAGTGTATGAAGGGGACAGTGTCGAGGCAGCTTTACTCTGCATCTAAAGCCTTGCTGTATCTGTCCTGGGAGTATTTAATGACGACAGTGCAGAGGGAGCTTTACTCCATATCTAACTTCATGCTGTATCTATCCTGGGAATTGTTTGATCGGGACAGTGTAGAGTGAGCTTCACTCTGCATCTATCCCTGTGCTGGATCTGTCCTGGGAGTATTTAATAGCGACAGTGTAGAGGGAGCTTTACTCTGTATCTAACCCCGTGCTGTACCTGTACTGAGTGTGTTTGGTGGGGACAGTGTCGAGGGAGCTTTACTCTGTATCAAACCCCGTGCTGTCCCTGTCCTGGGTGTGTTTGATGGGGACAGCGAAGAGGGAGCTTTACTCTGGATCTAACCCCGTGCTGTACCTGTCCTGGGAGTGTTTGAAGGGGACAGCGTAGAGGGAGCTTTACTCTGTATCGAACCCCGTGCTGCACCTGTCCTGCGAGTGTTTGATGGGGACAGTGTCGAGGGAGCTTTACTCTGTATCGAACCCCGTGCTGTCCCTATCCTGGGAGTGTTTGATGCGGACAGTGTCGAGGGAGCTTTCCACTGTATCTAACCCCATGCTGTACATATCCTGGGAGTGTATAATGGGGACAGTGTACAGCGAGCTTTACTCTGTATCTAATCCCATGCTGCACCTGTCCTGTGAGTGTTTCATGCGGACAGTGCAGAGGGAGCTTTTCTCGATCTAACCCCGTGCTGTATCTGTCCTGGGAGTGTTTGAAGGGGACAGCGTAGAGGGAGCTTTACTCTCTATCTCACACCGTGCTGTACCTGTCCTGCGAGTGTTTGATGGGGACAGTGTCGAGGGAGCATTACTCTTTATCTAACCCCGTGCTGTACCGTCCTGGGAGTGTTTGATGCAGACAGTGTCGAGGGAGCTTTACTCTGTATCTAACCCTATGCTGCACCTTTCCTGGGTGTGTTTGATGGGAACACTGTCGAGGGATCTTTACTCTGTATCTAACCCCGTGCTGCACCTGTCCTGAGTGTGTTTGATGGGGACAGTGTACAGCGAGCTTTACTCTGTGTCTAATCCCATGCTGCACCTGTCCTGGGAGTGTTTCATGGGGACAGTGTAGAGGGAGCTTTTCTCTATCTAACCCCGTGCTGTATCTGTCATGGGAGTGTTTGATGGGGGACAGATTCGAGGGAGCTTTACTCTGTATCTATCCCCTTGCTGTACCTATCCTGGGAGTGTTTGAAGGGGACAGTATAGAGGGAGCTTTACTCTGTATCTTACCTCGCGCTGTACATTTCCTGGGAGTGTTTGAAGGGGACAGTGTAGAGGTAGCTTTATTCTGCATCTAACCCCGTGCTGTACGTGTCCTGGGAGTGTTTGATGGGGATGATGCAGCGGGAGCTTTGCTCTGTATCTAACCCCGTGCTGTACCTGTCCTGGGAGTGGTTGAAGGGGACAGTGTAGAGGGAGCTTTACTCTGTATCTAACCCCGTGCTGTACCTGTCCTGCGAGTGTTTGATGGGGACAGTGTCGAGGGAGCTTTACTCTGTATCTAACCCCGTGCTGCCCCTGTCCTGGGAGTGTTTGATGCGGGCAGTGTCGAGGGAGCTTAACTCTGTGTCTAACTCCATGCTGTATCAATCCTGGGAGGGTTTGATGTGGGAAAGTGTAGAGGGAGCTTTACTCTGTATCGAACCCCGTGCTGTCCCTGTCCTGGGAGTGTTTGATGGGGACAGTGTAGAGGGAGCTTTACTCTGGATCTAACCACGTGCTGTATCTGTCCTGGGAGTGTTTGAAGGGGCAGCGTAGAGGGAGCTTTACTCTGTATCTAACCCCGTGCTGTACCCGTCCTGGGAGTGTTTGATGCGGACTATGTCGAGGGAGCTTTACTCTGTGTCTAACCCCATGCTGCACCTTTCCTGGGTGTGTTTGATGGGAACAGTGTCGAGGGAGCTTTACTCTGTATCTAACCCCGTGCTGCACCTGTCCTGAGTGTGTTTGATGGGGAGAGTGTACAGCGAGCTTTCCTCTGTATCTAATCCCATGCGGCACCTGTCCTGGGAGTGTTTCATGGCGAAAGTGTAGAGGGAGCTTTACTCTGTATCGAACCCCGTGCTGTCCCTGTCCTGGGAGTGTTTGATGAGGGCAGTGTCGAGGGAGCTTTACTCTGTGTCTAACTCCATGCTGTATCAATACTGGGAGTGTTTGATGTGGGAAAGTGTAGAGGGAGCTTTACTCTGTATCGAACCCCGTGCTGTCCCTGGACTGGGAGTGTTTGATGGGGACAGTGGAGAGGGAGCTTTACTCTGGATCTACCACCGTGCTGTACCTATCCTGCGAGTGTTTGATGGGGACATTGTCGAGGGAGCTTTACTCTGTATCTAACCCCGTGCTGTACCCGTCCTGGGAGCGTTTGATGGGGACAGTGTACAGGGAGCTTTACTCTGTATCTAACCCCGTGCTGTCCCTATCCTGGGAGTGTTTGATGCGGACTGGGTCGAGGGAGCTTTACACTGTATCTAACCCCATGCTGTACCTATCCTGGGAGTGTATAATGGGGACAGTGTAGAGTGAGCTTCACTCTGCATCTAACCCCGTGCTGTACCTGTCCTGCGAGTATTTGATGGGGACAGCGTCGAGGGAGCTTTACTCTGTATCTAACCCCGTGCTGTACCCGTCCTGGGAGTGTTTGATGGGGACAGTGTCGAGGGAGCTTTACTCT
Organism: Mustelus asterias; assembly: GCF_964213995.1. Lineage (NCBI taxonomy): Eukaryota > Metazoa > Chordata > Chondrichthyes > Carcharhiniformes > Triakidae > Mustelus > Mustelus asterias. Next base: position 68,517 of record NW_027591138.1, on the reverse strand, counting down.
GTTTCTAACCCCGTGCTGTACCTGTCCTGGGAATGTTTGATGGGGACGGTGTAGAGGGAGCTTTACTCTGTATCTCACACCGTGCTGGACCTGTCCTGGGAGTCTTTGATGGGGGACAGTGTAGAGGGAGCTTTACTCTGTATCTAATCCCGTGCTGTATCTGTCGTAGGAGTGTTTGATGGGGACAGTGCCGAGGGAGCATTACTCTGTATCTAACCCCGTGCTGTATCTGTCCTGGGAGTGTATGAAGGGGACAGTGTCGATGCAGCTTTATTCTGCATTTAAGCCTTGCCGTATCCGTCCTGGGAGTATTTAATGGCGACAGTGTAGAGCGAGCTTTACTCTGTATCTAGCTCCATGCTGTATCTATCCTGGGAATTGTTTGGTCGGGACAGTGTAGAGTGAGCTTCACTCTGCATCTATCCCTGTGCTGTTTCTGTCCTGGGAGTGTTTGATGGGGGACAGTGTAGAGGGAGCTTTACTCTGTATCTCACCCCGTGCTGGACCTGTACAGAGTGTGTTTGGTGGGGACAGTGTCGAGGGAGCTTTACTCTGTACCTAACGCCGTGCTGTACTTGTCCTGGGTGTGTTTGATGGGGACAGTGTAGAGGGAGCTTTACTCTGTATGTAATCCCGTGCTGAACCTGTTCTGGGAGTGTTTGGTGAGGGACAGTTTAGAGGGAGCTTTACTCTGTATCTATCCCTGTGCTGTACCTGTCCTGCGAGTGTTTGATGGGGACAGTGTACAGGGAGATTTACTCTGTATCTAACCCCGTGCTGTATCTGTCATGGGTGTGTTTGATGCGGACAGTGTCGATGGAGCATTACTCTGTATCTCACCCCGTGCTGTACCCGTCCTGGGAGTGTTTGATGCGGACAGTGTCGAGGGAGCTTTACTCTGTATCTAACCCCGTGCTGTACCTGTCCTGGGACTGTTTGATGGGGACAGTGTCGAGGGAGCTTTACTCTGTATCTAACCCCGTGCTGTACCCGTCCTGGGAGGGTTTGATGGGGACGGTGTAGAGGGAGCTTTACTCTGTATCTAACCCCGTGCTGTACCCGTCCTGGGAGTGTTTGATGGGGACGGTGTCGAGGGAGCTTTACTCTGTTTCTAACCCGGTGCTGTACCTATCCTGGGAGTGTTTGATGGGGACGGTGGAGAGGGAGCTTTACTCTGTATCTAGTCCCGAGCTGTATCTGTCGTAGGAGTGTTTGATGGGGACAGTGCCGAGGGAGCTTTACTCTGTATCTAACCCCGTGCTGTATCTGTCCTGGGAGTGTATGAAGGGGGCAGTGTCGATGCAGCTTTACTCTGCATTTAAAGCCTTGCTGTATCTGTCCTGGGAGTATTTAATGGCGACAGTGTAGAGGGAGCTTTACTCTGTATCTAGCTCCATGCTGTATCTATCCTGGGAATTGTTTGATCGGGACAGTGTAGAGTGAGCTTCACTCTGCATCTATCCCTGTGCTGTTTCTGTCCTGGGAGTGTTTGATGGGGGACAGTGCAGAGGGAGCTTTACTCTGTATCTAACCCCGTGCTGTACCTGTACTGAGTGTGTTTGGTGGGGACAGTGTCGAGGGAGCTTTACTCTGTACCTAACGCCGTGCTGTACCTGTCCTGGGTGTGTTTGATGGGGACAGTGTAGAGGGAGCTTTACTCTGTATGTAATCCCGTGCTGAACCTGTTCTGGGAGTGTTTGGTGGGGGACAGTTTAGAGGGAGCTTTGCTCTGTATCTATCCCTGTGCTGTACCTGTCCTGCGAGTGTTTGATGGGGACAGTGTACAGGGAGCTTTACTCTGTATCTAACCCCGTGCTGTATCTGTCTTGGGTGTGTTTGATGCGGACAGTGTCGAGGGAGCTTTACTCTGTATCTAATCCCATGCTGCACCTGTCCTGGGAGTGTTTCATAGGGACAGTGTAGAGGGAGCTTTTCTCTATCTAACCCCGTGCTCTATCTGTCCTGGGAGTGTTTGATGGGGGACAGATTAGAGGGAGCTTTACTCTGTATCTATCCCCGTGCTGTACCTCTCCTGGGAGTGTTTGACGGGGGACAGTGTAGAGGGAGCTTTACTCTGTATCTGACCCATTTGCTGTCCCTGTCCTGGGAGTGTTTGAAGGGGACAGGGTAGTAAGAGCTTTACTCTGTATCTAGCCCCGTGCTGTACCTGCCCCTGGAGTGTTTGATGGGGACAGTGTCGAGGGAGCTTTTCTCTGTATCTCACCCCATGCCGTACCTGTCCTGGGAGTGTTTGATGCGGACAGTGTAGAGGGAGCTTTACCCTGTATCAAACTCCGTGCTGTACCTTTCCTGGGTGTGTTTGATGTGAACAGTGTCGAGGGAGCTTTACTCTGTATCTAACCCCGTGCTGCACCTGTCCTGAGTGTGTTTGATGGGGACAGTGTACAGCGAGCTTTCCTCTGTATCTAATCCCATGCGGCACCTGTCCTGGGAGTGTTTCATGGGGACAGTGTAGAGGGAGCTTTTCTCTATCTAACCCCGTGCTGTATCTGTCCTGGGAGTGTTTGATGGGGGACAGATTAGAGGGAGCTTTACCCTGTATCTATCCCCGTGCTGTACCTCTCCTGGGATTGTTTGATGGGGACGGTGTAGAGGGAGCTTTACTCTGTATCTTACCTCGTGCTGTACATTTCCTGGGAGTGTTTGAAGGGGACAGTGTAGAGGTAGCTTTATTCTGTATCTAACCCCGTGCTGTACCGGTCCTGGGAGTGTTTGATGGGGACAATGTAGAGGCAGCTTTACTCTGTATCTAACCCCGTGCTGTACCTGTCCTGGGAGTGGTTGAAGGGGACAGGGTAGAGGGAGCTTTACTCTGTATCTAAGCCCGTGCTGTACCTGTCGTGCGAGTGTTTGATGGGGACAGTGTCGAGGGAGCTTTACTCTGTATCTAACCCCGCGCTGTCCCTGTCCTGGGAGTGTTTGATGCGGGCAGTGTCGAGGGAGCTTTACTCTGTGTCGAACTCCATGCTGCATCAATACTGGGAGTGTTTGATGTGGGAAACTGCAGAGGGAGCATTACTCTGTATCGAACCCCGTGCTGTCCCTGTCCTGGGAGTGTTTGATGGGGACAGTGGAGAGGGAGCTTTACTCTGGATCTAACCCCGTGCTCTACATGTCCTGGGAGTGTTTGAAGGGGACAGTGTAGAGGGAGCTTTACTCTGTATCTAACCCCGTGCTGTACCTGTCCTGGGAGTGTTTGAAGGGGACAGCGTAGAGGGAGCATTACTCTGTATCTACCCCCGTGCTGTACCTATCCTGCGAGTGTTTGATGGGGACAGTGTCGAGGGAGCTTTACTCTGTATCTAACCCCGTGCTGTACCCGTCCTGGGAGCGTTTGATGGGGACAGTGTACAGGGAGCTTTACTCTGTATCTAACCCCGTGCTGTCCCTATCCTGGGAGTGTTTGATGGGGACAGTGTCGAGGGAGCTTTACACTGTATCTAACCCCATGCTGTACCTATCCTGGGAGTGTATAATGGGGACAGTGTAGAGTGAGCTTCACTCTGCATCTAACCCCGTGCTGTACCTGTCCTGCGAGTATTTGATGGGGACAGTGTCGAGGGAGCTTTACTCTGTTTCTAACCCCGTGCTGTACCTGTCCTGGGAGGGTTTGATGGGGACGGTGTAGAGGGAGCTTTACTCTGTATCTAACCCCGTGCTGTACCCGTCCTGGGAGTGTTTGATGGGGACGGTGTCGAGGGAGCTTTACTCTGTTTCTAACCCGGTGCTGTACCTATCCTGGGAGTGTTTGATGGGGACGGTGTAGAGGGAGCTTTACTCTGTATCTAGTCCCGTGCTGTATCTGTCGTAGGAGTGTTTGATGGGGACAGTGCCGAGGGAGCTTTACTCTGTATCTAACCCCGTGCTGTATCTGTCCTGGGAGTGAATGAAGGGGACAGTGTCGATGCAGCTTTACTCTGCATTTAAAGCCTTGCTGTATCTGTCCTGGGAGTATTTCATGGCGACAGTGTAGAGGGAGCTTTACTCTGTATCTAGCTCCATGCTGTATCTATGCTGGGAATTGTTTGATCGGGACAGTGTAGAGTGAGCTTCACTCTGCATCTATCCCTGTGCTGTTTCTGTCCTGGGAGTGTTTGATGGGGGACAGTGTAGAGGGAGCTTTACTCTGTATCTAACCCCGTGCTGTACCCGTCCTGGGAGCGTTTGATGGGGACAGTGTACAGGGAGCTTTACTCTGTATCTAACCCCGTGCTGTCCCTATCCTGGGAGTGTTTGATGGGGACAGTGTCGAGGGAGCTTTACACTGTATCTAACCCCATGCTGTACCTATCCTGGGAGTGTATAATGGGGACAGTGTAGAGTGAGCTTCACTCTGCATCTAACCCCGTGCTGTACCTGTCCTGCGAGTATTTGATGGGGACAGTGTCGAGGGAGCTTTACTCTGTTTCTAACCCCGTGCTGTACCTGTCCTGGGAGGGTTTGATGGGGACGGTGTAGAGGGAGCTTTACTCTGTATCTAACCCCGTGCTGTACCCGTCCTGGGAGTGTTTGATGGGGACGGTGTCGAGGGAGCTTTACTCTGTTTCTAACCCGGTGCTGTACCTATCCTGGGAGTGTTTGATGGGGACGGTGTAGAGGGAGCTTTACTCTGTATCTAGTCCCGTGCTGTATCTGTCGTAGGAGTGTTTGATGGGGACAGTGCCGAGGGAGCTTTACTCTGTATCTAACCCCGTGCTGTATCTGTCCTGGGAGTGAATGAAGGGGACAGTGTCGATGCAGCTTTACTCTGCATTTAAAGCCTTGCTGTATCTGTCCTGGGAGTATTTCATGGCGACAGTGTAGAGGGAGCTTTACTCTGTATCTAGCTCCATGCTGTATCTATGCTGGGAATTGTTTGATCGGGACAGTGTAGAGTGAGCTTCACTCTGCATCTATCCCTGTGCTGTTTCTGTCCTGGGAGTGTTTGATGGGGGACAGTGTAGAGGGAGCTTTACTCTGTATCTAACCCCGTGCTGTACCTGTACTGAGTGTGTTTGGTGGGGACAGTGTCGAGGGAGCTTTACTCTGTACCTAACGCCGTGCTGTACCTGTCGTGGGTGTGTTTGATTGGGACAGTGTAGAGGGAGCTTTACTCTGTATGTAATCCCGTGCTGAACCTGTTCTGGGAGTGTTTGGTGGGGGACAGTTTAGAGGGAGCTTTGCTCTGTATCTATCCCTGTGCTGTACCTGTCCTGCGAGTGTTTGATGGGGACAGTGTACAGGGAGCTTTACTTTGTATCTAACCCCGTGCTGTATCTGTCTTGGGTGTGTTTCATGCGGACAGTGTCGAGGGAGCTTTACTCTGTATCTAATCCCATGCTGCACATGTCCTGGGAGTGTTTCATAGGGACAGTGTAGAGGGAGCTTTTCTCTATCTAACCCCGTGCTCTATCTGTCCTGGGAGTGTTTGATGGGGGACAGATTAGAGGGAGCTTTACTCTGTATCTATCCCCGTGCTGTACCTCTCCTGGGAGTGTTTGACGGGGGACAGTGTAGAGGGAGCTTTACTCTGTATCTGACCCATTTGCTGTCCCTGTCCTGGGAGTGTTTGATGGGGACAGTGTAGAGGGAGCTTTTCTCTGGATTTAACCCCGTGCTGTACCTGTCCTGGGAGTGTTTGATGCGGACAGTGTAGAGCGAGCTTTACCCTGTATCAAACTCCGTGCGGTACCTTTCCTGGGAGTGTTTGATGGGAGACAGTGGAGAGGGAGCTTTACTCTGTATCTAACCCCGTGCTGTACCTGTCCTGGGACTGTTTGATGGGGACAGTGTAGAGGGAGCTTAACTCTGTATCTAACATTAAAACTGACAAAGCCCCAGGGCCTGATGGCATCTATCCTCGACTGCTCAGGGAGACGAGAGAGGAAATTGCTGGGCCTCTGACGGAAATCTTTGTCGCTTCTTTGGACACGGGTGAGGTCCCTGAGGATTGGAGGATAGCGAATGTGGTCCCGTTGTTTAAGAAGGGTAGCAGGGATAACCCAGGAAATTATAGGCCGGTGAGCTTGACGTCCGTGGTAGGGAAGTTGTTGGAGAGGATTCATAGAGACAGGATGTATGTGCATTTAGAACGGAACAATCTCATTAGTGACAGACAGCATGGTTTTGTAAGAGGGAGGTCGTGCCTTACAAATTTGGTGGAGTTTTTTGAGGAAGTGACAAAAACGGTTGATGAAGGAAGGGCCGCGGATGTCGTCTATATGGATTTCAGTAAGGCATTTGACAAAGTCCCACATGGCAGGTTGGTTAAGAAAGTTAAGGCTCATGGGATACAAGGAGAAGTGGCTCGATGGGTGGAGAACTGGCTTGGCCATAGGAGACAGAGGGTAGTGGTCGAAGGGTCTTTTTCCGGCTGGAGGTCTGTGACCAGTGGTGTTCCGCAGGGCTCTGTACTGGGACCTCTGCTATTTGTGATATATATAAATGATTTGGAAGAAGGTGTAACTGGTGTAATCAGCAAGTTTGCGGATGACACAAAGATGGCTGGAATTGCGGATAGCGAAGAGCATTGTCGGGCAATACAGCAGGATATAGATAGGCTGGAAAATTGGGCGGAGAGGTGGCAGATGGAATTTAATCCGGATAAATGCGAAGTGATGCATTTTGGAAGAAATAATGTAGGGAGGAGATATGCAATAAATGGCAGAGTCATCAGGAGTATAGAAACACAGAGGGACCTAGGTGTGCAAGTCCACAAATCCTTGAAGGTGGCAACACAGGTGGAGAAGGTGGTGAAGAAGGCATATGGTATGCTTGCCTTTATAGGACGGGGTATAGAGTATAAAAGCTGGAGTCTGATGATGCAGCTGTATAGAACGCTGGTTAGGCCGCATTTGGAGTACAGCGTCCAGTTCTGGTCGCCGCACTACCAGAAGGACGTGGAGGCATTGGAGAGAGTGCAGAGAAGGTTTACCAGGATGTTGCCTGGTATGGTGGGTCTTAGCTATGAGGAGAGATTGGGTAGACTGGGGTTGTTCTCCTTGGAAAGACGGAGAATGAGGGGAGATCTAATAGAGGTATACATGATTATGAAGGGTATAGATAGGGTGAACAGTGGGAAGCTTTTTCCCAGGTCGGAGGTGACGATCACGAGGGGTCACGGGCTCAAGCTGAGAGGGGCGAAGTATAACTCAGACATCAGAGGGACGTTTTTTACACAGAGGGTGGTGGGGGCCTGGAATGCGCTGCCAAGTAGGGTGGTGGAGGCAGGCACGCTGACATCGTTTAAGACTAACCTGGATAGTCACATGAGCAGCCTGGGAATGGAGGGATACAAACGATTGGTCTAGTTGGACCAAGGAGCGGCACAGGCTTGGAGGGCCGAAGGGCCTGTTTCCTGTGCTGTACTGTTCTTTGTTCTTTGTTCTTTGTTCTAACCCCTTTCCTTGCCTGTCCTGGGAGTGTTTGATGGGGGACAGTGTCGAGGGAGCTTTACTCTGTATTTAACACCGTGCTGTACCTGTCCTGGGTGTGTTTGATGGGGACAGTGTAGAGGGAGCTTTACTCTGTATCTAACCCCGTGCTGTACCTGTCCTGGGAGTGTTTGAAGGGGACAGCTTAGAGGGAGCATTACTCTGTATCTACCCCCGTGCTGTACCTATCCTGCGAGTGTTTGATGGGGACAGTGTCGAGGGAGCTTTACTCTGTATCTAACCCCGTGCTGTACCCGTCCTGGGAGCGTTTGATGGGGACAGTGTACAGGGAGCTTTACTCTGTATCTAACCCCGTGCTGTCCCTATCCTGGGAGTGTTTGATGCGGACAGTGTCGAGGGAGCTTTACACTGTATCTAACCCCATGCTGAACCTATCCTGGGAGTGTATAATGGGGACAGTGTAGAGTGAGCTTCACTCTGCATCGAACCCCGTGCTGTACCTGTCCTGCGAGTATTTGATGGGGACAGCGTCGAGTGAGCTTTACTCTGTATCTAACCCCGTGCTGTACCCGTCCTGGGAGTGTTTGATGGGGACAGTGTCGAGGGAGCTTTACTCTGTTTCTAACCCCGTGCTGTACCTGTCCTGGGAGTGTTTGATGGGGACGGTGTAGAGGGAGCTTTACTCTGTATCTAACACCGTGCTGGACCTGTCCTGGGAGTCTTTGATGGGGGACAGTGTAGAGGGAGCTTTACTCTGTATCTAATCCCGTGCTGTATCTGTCGTAGGAGTGTTTGATGGGGACAGTGCCGAGGGAGCTTTACTCTGTATCTAACCCCGTGCTGTATCTGTCCTGGGAGTGTATGAAGGGGACAGTGTCGATGCAGCTTTACTCTGCATTTAAAGCCTTGCCGCATCTGTCCTGGGAGTATTTAATGGCGACAGTGTAGAGGGAGCTTTACTCTGTATCTAGCTCCATGCTGTATCTTTCCTGGGAATTGTTTGATCGGGACAGTGTAGAGTGAGCTTCACTCTGCATCTATCCCTGTGCTGTTTCTGTCCTGGGAGTGTTTGATGGGGGACAGTGTAGAGGGATATTTACTCTGTATCTCACCCCGTGCTGTACCTGTACTGAGTGTGTTTGGTGGGGACAGTGTCGAGGGAGCTTTAGTCTGTACCGAACGCCGTGCTGTAACTGTCCTGGGTGTGTTTGATGGGGACAGTGTAGATGGAGCTTTACTCTGTATGTAATCCCGTGCTGAACCTGTTCTGGGAGTGTTTGGTGGGGGACAGTTTAGAGGGAGCTTTACTCTGTATCTATCCCTGTGCTGTACCTGTCCTGCGAGTGTTTGATGGGGACAGTGTACAGGGAGCTTTACTCTGTATCTAACCCCGTGCTGTATCTGTCTTGGGTGTGTTTGATGCGGACAGTGTCGAGGGAGCTTTACTCTGTATCTAATCCCATGCTGCACCTGTCCTGGGAGTGTTTCATAGGGACAGTGTAGAGGGAGCTTTTCTCTATCTAACCCCGTGCTGTACCTGTTCTGGGAGTGTTTGATGGGGACAGTGTAGAGGCAGCTTTACTCTGTATCTATCCCCGTGCTGTACCTCTCCTGGGAGTGTTTGACGGGGGACAGTGTAGAGGGAGCTTTACTCTGTATCTAACCCCTTTGCTGTCCCTGTCCTGGGAGTGTTTGATGGGGACAGTGTAGAGGGAGCTTTTCTCTGGATTTAACCCCGTGCTGTCCCTGCCATGGGAGTGTTTGATGGGGACAGTGTAGAGGGAGCTTTACTCTGTATTTAACACCGTGCTGTACCTGTCCTGGGTGTGTTTGATGGGGACAGTGTAGAGGGAGCTTTACTCTGTATCTAACCCCGTGCTGTACCTGTCCTGGGAGTGTTTGAAGGGGACGGCGTAGAGGGAGCATTACTCTGTATCTACCCCCGTGCTGTACCTATCCTGCGAGTGTTTGATGGGGACAGTGTCGAGGGAGCTTTACTCTGTATCTAACCCCGTGCTGTACCCGTCCTGGGAGCGTTTGATGGGGACAGTGTACAGGGAGCTTTACTCTGTATCGAACCCCGTGCTGTCCCTATCCTGGGAGTGTTTGATGCGGACAGTGTCGAGGGAGCTTTACACTGTATCTAACCCCATGCTGAACCTATCCTGGGAGTGTATAATGGGGACAGTGGAGAGTGAGCTTCACTCTGCATCTAACCCCGTGCTGTACCTGTCCTGCGAGTATTTGATGGGGACAGCGTCGAGGGAGCTTTACTCTGTATCTAACCCCGTGCTGTACCCTTCCTGGGAGTGTTTGATCGGGACAGTGTCGAGGGAGCTTTACTCTGTTTCTAACCCCGTGCTGTACCTGTCCTGGGAGTGTTTGATGGGGACGGTGTAGAGGGAGCTTTACTCTGTATCTAACACCGTGCTGGACCTGTCCTGGGAGTCTTTGATGGGGGACAGTGTAGAGGGAGCTTTACTCTGTATCTAATCCCGTGCTGTATCTGTCGTAGGAGTGTTTGATGGGGACAGTGCCGAGGGAGCTTTACTCTGTATCTGACCCCGTGCTGTATCTGTCCTGGGAGTGTATGAAGGGGACAGTGTCGATGCAGCTTTACTCTGCATTTAAAGCCTTGCCGTATCTGTCCTGGGAGTATTTAATGGCGACAGTGTAGAGGGAGCTTTACTCTGTATCTAGCTCCATGCTGTATCTATCCTGGGAATTGTTTGATCGGGACAGTGTAGAGTGAGCTTCACTCTGCATCTATCCCTGTGCTGTTTCTGTCCTGGGAGTGTTTGATGGGGGACAGTGTAGAGGGAGCTTTACTCTGTATCTAACCCCGTGCTGTACCTGTACTGAGTGTGTTTGGTGGGGACAGTGTCGAGGGAGCTTTACTCTGTACCTAACGCCGTGCTGTACCTGTCCTGGGTGTGTTTGATGGGGACAGTGTAGAGGGAGCTTTACTCTGTATGTAATCCCGTGCTGAACCTGTTCTGGGAGTGTTTGGTGGGGGACAGTTTAGAGGGAGCTTTACTCTGTATCTGTCCCTGTGCTGTACCTGTCCTGCGAGTGTTTGATGGGGACAGTGTACAGGGAGCTTTACTCTGTATCTAACCCCGTGCTGTATCTGTCTTGGGTGTGTTTGATGCGGACAGTGTCGAGGGAGCTTTACTCTAATCTAATCCCATGCTGCACTTGTCCTGGGAGTGTTTCATGGGGACAGTGTAGAGGGAGCTTTTCTCTATCTAACCCCGTGCTGTATCTGTCCTGGGAGTGTTTGATGGGGACAGATTAGAGGGAGCTTTACTCTGTATCTATCCCCGTGCTGTACCTCTCCTGGGAGTGTTTGACGGGGGACAGTGTAGAGGGAGCTTTACTCTGTATCTAACCCTTTTGCTGTCCCTGTCCTGGGAGTGTTTGATGGGGACAGTGTAGAGGGAGCTTTACTCTGCATTTTGGTGATAGTGACCACAATTCGGTTACGTTCACCTTAGTGATGGAAAGGGATAGGCATGAACCTCGGGCCAGTGGTTTTAGCTGGGGGAAGGGTAATTATGAGGCTATTAGGAGAGAATTAGGAAACATAGGTTGGACTCGGAGATTACAGGGACTGGGAACGTCCGACATGTGGAGTTTTTTCAAGGAGCAGCTACTGCGAGTCTGTGATAGGTATGTCCCTGTCAGGCAAGGAGGAATTGGTAGGGCTAGGGAACCGTGGTGCACCAAAAAAGTTTCTTTGTTGGTTAAAAAGAAAAAGGAAGCTTATGTTCGGATGAGACGTGAGCACTCGGGTAGTGCACTAGAAAGCTTTAGATTGGCTAAGAGGGAGTTGAAGAGCGAGCTTAGAAGGGCTAAAAGGGGACATGAGAAGACTTTGGCGGATAGGGTTAAAGAGAATCCTAAGGCGTTCTATAGGTATGTCAAGAACAGAAGGTTGGTTAGGGCAAGTTTAGGGCCAGTTATAGATGGCAGAGGGAAGTTATGTGTGGAACCGGAGGAGATTGGTGAAGCATTGAACCAATATTTCTCTTCGGTGTTCACGCAAGGGGACATGAATATAGCTGAGGAGGACACTGGGTTGCAAGGGAGTAGAATAGACAGTATTACAGTTGATAAGGAGGATGTGCAGGATATTCTGGAGGGTCTGAAAATAGATAAATCCCCTGGTCCGGATGGGATTTATCCAAGGATTCTCTGGGAGGCAAGAGAAGTGATTGCAGAGCCTCTGGCTCTGATCTTCAGGTCGTCGTTGGCCTCTGGTATAGTACCAGAAGATTGGAGGTTAGCGAATGTTGTCCCATTGTTTAAGAAGGGGAACAGAGACTTCCCCGGGAATTATAGACCGGTGAGTCTCACTTCTGTTGTCGGCAAGATGTTGGAAAAAATTATAAGGGATAGGATTTATAGTTATTTGGAGAGTAATGAATTGATAGGTGATAGTCAGCATGGTTTTGTGGTAGGTAGGTCGTGCCTTACTAACCTTATTGAGTTTTTTGAGAAAGTGACCAAGGAGGTGGATGGGGGCAAGGCAGTGGACGTGGTATATATGGATTTTAGTAAGGCGTTTGATAAGGTTCACCATGGTAGGCTTCTGCAGAAAATGCAGATGTATGGGATTGGGGGTGATCTAGGAAATTGGATCAGGAATTGGCTAGCGGATAGGAAACAGAGGGTGGTGGTTGATAGTAAATATTCATCATGGAGTGCGGTTACAAGTGGTGTACCTCAGGGATCTGTTTTGGGGCCACTGCTGTTTGTAATATTTATTAATGATCTGGATGAGGGTATAGTTGGGTGGATTAGCAAATTTGCTGATGACACCAAAGTCGGTGGTGTGGTAGACAGTGAGGAAGGGTGTCGTAGTTTGCAGGAAGACTTAGACAGGTTGCAAAGTTGGGCCGAGAGGTGGCGGATGGAGTTTAATGCGGAGAAGTGTGAGGTAATTCACTTTGGTAGGAATAACAGATGTGTTGAGTATAGGGCTAACGGGAGGACTTTGAATAGTGTGGAGGAGCAGAGGGATCTAGGTGTATGTGTGCATAGATCCCTGAAAGTTGGGAATCAAGTAGATAAGGTTATTAATAAGGCATATGGTGTCTTGGCGTTTATTGGTAGGGGGATTGAATTTAGGAGTCGTAGCGTTATGTTGCAACTGTACACAACTCTGGTGCGGCCGCACTTGGAGTACTGTGTGCAGTTCTGGTCCCCACATTACAGGAAGGATGTGGAGGCTTTGGAGAGGGTGCAGAGGAGGTTTACCAGGATGTTGCCTGGTATGGAGGGGAGATCCTATGAGGAGAGGCTGAGGGATTTGGGATTGTTTTCGCTGGAAAGGCGGCGGCTAAGAGGGGATCTTATTGAAACATATAAGATGATTAGAGGTTTAGATAGGGTGGATAGTGATAGCCTTTTTCCTCTGATGGAGAAATCCAGCACGAGGGGGCATGGCTTTAAATTGAGGGGGGGTAGTTATAGAACCGATGTCAGGGGTAGGTTCTTTACCCAGAGGGTGGTGAGGGATTGGAATGCCCTGCCAGCATCAGTAGTAAATGCGCCTAGTTTGGGGGCGTTTAAGAGATCCGTAGATAGGTTCATGGACGAAAAGAAATTGGTTTAGGTTGGAGGGTCACAGTTTTTTTTTTAACTGGTCGGTGCAACATCGTGGGCCGAAGGGCCTGTTCTGCGCTGTAATGTTCTATGTTCTATGTTCTAACCCCGTGCTGTCCCTGCCCTGGGAGTGTTTGATGGGGACAGTGTAGAGGGAGCTTTTCTCTGGATCGAACCCCGTGCTGTACCTGTCCTGGGAGTGTTTGAAGGGGACAGTGTAGAGGGAGCTTTACTCTGGATCTCGCCCCGTGCTGTACCTGCCCCTGGACTGTTTGATGGGGACAGTGTCGAGGGAGCTTTACTCTGTGTGAAACCCCGTGCTGCAGCTACCCGGGGAGTGTTTGAGGGGGGCAGTGTGGAGGGAGCTTTACTCTGTATCTCACCTCATGCCGTACCTGTCCTGGGAGTGTTTGATGCGGACAGTGTAGAGGGAGCTTTCCCTGTATCAAACTCCGTGCTGTATCTTTCCTGGGAGTGTTTGATGGGAGACAGTAGAGAGGGAGCTTTACTCTGTATCTTACCCCGTGCTGTACCTGTCCTGGGACTGTTTGATGGGGACAGTGGAGAGGGAGCTTTACTCTGTATCTAACCCCTTTCCTTGCCTGTCCTGGGAGTGTTTGATTGGGGACAGTTTAGAGGGAGCTTTACTCTGTATTAAACACCGTGCTGTACCTGTCCTGGGTGTGTTTGATGGGGACAGTGTAGAGGGAGCTTTACTCTGTATCTAGCCCCGTGCTGTACCTGTCCCTGGAGTGTTTGATGGGGACAGTGTCGAAGGAGCTTTACTCTGTATCTAACCCCGTGCTGTACCTGTTCTGGGAGTGTTTGATGGGGACGGTGTAGAGGGAGCATGACTCTGGATCTAACCCCGTGCTGTACCTGTCCTGGGAGTTTTTGAAGGGGACAGTGTAGAGGGAGCTTTAGTCAGTATCTCGCCCCGTGCTGTACCTGCCCCTGGAGTGTTTGATGTGGACAGTGTCGAGGGAGCTTTACTCTGTGTGAAACCCCGTGCTGCAGCTATCCGGGGAGTGTTTGATGGGGGCAGTGTAGCGGGAGCTTTACTCTGTATCTCACCCCATGCTGTACCTGTCCTGGGAGTGTTTGATGGGGACGGTGGAGAGGGAGCTTTACTCTGCATCAAACTCCGTGCTGTACCTGTCCTGGGAGTGTTTGATGGGGGACAGTGGAGAGGGAGCTTTACTCTGTATCTAACCTCGTGCTGTACCTGTCCTGGGACAGTTTGCTGGGGACAGTGGAGAGGGAGCTTTACTCTGTATCTAACCCCTTTCCTTGCCTGTCCTGGGAGTGTTTGATGGGGGACAGTTTAGAGGGAGCTTTACTCTGTATTTAACCCCGTGCTGTACCGGTCCTGGGTATGTTTGATGGGGACGGTGTCGAGGGAGCTTGCCTCTGTATCTCACACCGTGCTGGACCTGTCCTGGGAGTGTTTGATGGGGGACAGTGTAGAGGGAGCTTTACTCTGTATCTAATCCCATGCTGCACCTGTCCTGGGAGTGTTTCATGGGGACAGTGCAGAGGGAGCTTTTCTCTATCTAACCCCGTGCTGTATCTGTCCTGGGAGTGTTTGAAGGGGACAGCGTAGAGGGAGCTTTACTCTGTATCTAACGCCGTGCTGTACCTGTCCTGCGAGTGTTTGATGGGGACTGTGTCGAGGGAGCATTACTCTGTATCTAACCCCGTGCTGTACCGTCCTGGGAGTGTTTGATGCGGACAGTGTCGAGGGAGCTTTACTCTGTATCTAACCCTATGCTGCACCTTTCCTGGGTGTGTTTGATGGGAGCACTGTCGAGGGAGCTTTACTCTGTATCTAACCCCGTGCTGCACCTGTCCTGAGTGTGTTTGATGGGGACAGTGTACAGCGAGCTTTACTCTGTGTCTAATCCCATGCTGCACCTGTCCTGGGAGTGTTTCATGGGGACAGTGTCGAGGGAGCTTTTCTCTATCTAACCCCGTGCTGTATCTGTCCTGGGAGTGTTTGATGGGGGACAGATTAGAGGGAGCTTTACTCTGTATCTATCCCTTTGCTGTACCTATCCTGGGAGTGTTTGAAGGGGACAGTGTAGAGGGAGCTTTACTCTGTATCCTACCTTGCGCTGTACATTTCCTGGGAGTGTTTGAAGGGGACAGTGTAGAGGTAGCTTTATTCTGTATCTAACCCCGTGCTGTACCTGTCCTGGGAGTGTTTGATGGGGAGAGTGTCGAGGGAGCTTTACTCTGTATCTAATCCCGTGCTGTACCCGTCCTGGGAGTGTTTGATGGGGACAGTGTCGAGGGAGCTTTACTCTGTATCTAACCCCGTGCTGTACCCGTCCTGGGAGTGTTTGATGGGGACAGTGTCGAGGGAGCTTTACTCTGTATCTAACACCGTGATGGACCTGTCCTTGGAGTCTTTGATGGGAGACAGTGTAGAGGGAGCTTTACTCTGTATCTAATCCCGTGCTGTATCTGTCGTAGGAGTGTTTGATGGGGACAGTGCCGAGGGATCTTTACTCTGTATCTAACCCCGTGCTGTATCTGTCCTGGGAGTGTATGAAGGGGACAGTGTCGATGCAGCTTTACTCTGCATTTAAAGCCTTGCTGTATCTGTCCTGGGAGTATTTAATGGCGACAGTGTAGAGGGAGCTTTACTCTGTATCTAGCTCCATGCTGTATCTATCCTGGGAATTGTTTGATCGGGACAGTGTAGAGTGAGCTTCACTCTGCATCTATCCCTGTGCTGTTTCTGTCCTGGGAGTGTTTGATGGGGGACAGTGTAGAGGGAGCTTTACTCTGTATGTAATCCCGTGCTGAACCTGTTCTGGGAGTGTTTGGTGGGGGACAGTTTAGAGGGAGCTTTACTCTGTATCTATCCCTGTGCTGTACCTGTCCTGCGAGTGTTTGATGGGGACAGTGTACAGGGAGGTTTACTCTGTATCTAACCCCGTGCTGTATCTGTCTTGGGTGTGTTTGATGCGGACAGTGTCGAGGGAGCTTTACTCTGTATCTAATCCCATGCTGCACCTGTCCTGGGAGTGTTTCATGGGGACAGTGTAGAGGGAGCTTTTCTCTATCTAACCCCGTGCTGTATCTGTCCTGGGAGTGTTTGATGGGGGACAGATTAGAGGGAGCTTAACTCTGTATCTATCCCCGTGCTGTACCTCTCCTGGGAGTGTTTGATGGGGACAGTGTAGAGGGAGCTTTACTCTGTATCTTACCTCGCGCTGTACATTTCCTGGGAGTGTTTGAAGGGGCCAGTGTAGAGGTAGCTTTATTCTGTATCTAACCCCGTGCTGTACCTGTCCTGGGAGTGTTTGATGGGGACAATGTAGAGGCAGCTTTACTCTGTATCTAAACCCGTGCTGTACCTGTCCTGGGAGTGGTTGAAGGGGACAGTGTAGAGGGAGCTTTACTCTGTATCTAACCCCGTGCTGTACCTGTCGTGCGAGTGTTTGATGGGGACAGTGTCGAGGGAGCTTTACTCTGTATCTAACCCCGTGCTGTCCCTGTCCTGGGAGTGTTTGATGAGGGCAGTGTCGAGGGAGCTTTACTCTGTGTCTAACTCCATGCTGTATCAATACTGGGAGTGTTTGATGTGGGAAAGTGCAGAGGGAGCTTTACTCTGTATCGAACCCCGTGCTGTCCCTGTCCTGGGAGTGTTTGATGGGGACAGTGGAGAGGGAGCTTTACTCTGGATCTAACCACGTGCTGTACATGTCCTGGGAGTGTTTGAAGGGGACAGTGTAGAGGGAGCTTTACTCTGTATCAAACCCCGTGCTGTACCTATCCTGCGAGTGTTTGATGGGGACAGTGTCGAGGGAGCATTACTCTGTATCTTACCCCGTGCTGTACCCGTCCTGGGAGCGTTTGATGGGGACAGTGTACAGGGAGCTTTACTCTGTATCTAACCCCGTGCTGTCCCTATCCTGGGAGTGTTTGATGCGGACAGTGTCGGGGGAGCTTTACACTGTATCTAACCCCATGCTGTACCTATCCTGGGAGTGTATAATGGGGACAGTGTAGAGTGAGCTTCACTCTGCATCTAACCCCGTGCTGTACCTGTCCTGCGAGTATTTGATGGGGAGAGTGTCGAGGGAGCTTTACTCTGTATCTAATCCCGTGCTGTATCTGTCGTAGGAGTGTTTGATTCGGACAGTGCCGAGGGAGCTTTACTCTGTATCTAACCCCGTGCTGTATCTGTCGTAGGAGTGTTTGATGGGGACAGTGCCGAGGGAGCTTTACTCTGTGTCTAACCCCGTGCTGTACCTGCCCCTGGAGTATTTGATGGGGACAGTGTAGAGGGAGCTTTCCTCTGTATCTCACCCCATGCCGTACCTGTCCTGGGAGCGTTTGATGCGGACAGTGTAGAGGGAGCTTTATTCTGTATCAAACTCCGTGCTGTACCTTTCCTGGGAGTGTTTGATGGGAGACAGTGGAGAGGGAGCTTTACTCTGTATCTAACTCCGTGCTGTCCCTGTCCTGGGACTGTTTGATGGGGACAGTGTAGAGGGAGCTTTACTCTGTATCGAACCCCTTTCCTTGCCTGTCCTGGGAGTGTTTGATGGGGGACAGAGTAGAGGGAGCTTTACTCTGTATCTCATCCAGTGCTGTACCTGTCCTGGGACTGTTTGATGGGGACAGTGTCGAGGGAGCTTTACTCTGTATCAAACCCCTTTCCTTGCCTTTCCTGGGAGTGTTTGATGGGGACAGTGTAGAGGGAGCTTTACTCTGTATCTAATCCCGTGCTGTATCTGTCGTAGGAGTGTTTGATGGGGACAGTGTCGAGGGAGCTTTACTCTGTATCTAACCCGGTGCTGTATCTGTCCTGGGAGTGCATGAAGGGGACAGTGTCGAGGCAGCTTTACTCTGCATCTAATGCCTTGCTGTATCTGTCCTGGGAGTATTTAATGGCGACAGTGTAGAGGGAGCTTTACTCTGTATCTAGCTCCATGCTGTATCTATCCTGGGAATTGTTTGATCGGGACAGTGTAGAGTGAGCTTCACTCTGCATCTATCCCTGTGCTGTTTCTGTCCTGGGAGTGTTTGATGGGGGACAGTGTAGAGGGAGCTTTACTCTGCATGTAATCCGGTGCTGAACCTGTTCTGGGAGTGTTTGGTGGGGGACAGTTTAGAGGGAGCTTTACTCTGTATCTATCCCTGTGCTGTACCTGTCCTGCGAGTGTTTGATGGGGACAGTGTACAGGGAGCTTTACTCTGTATCTAGCCCCGTGCTGTATCTGTCTTGGGTGTGTTTGATGCGGACAGTGTCGAGGGAGCTTTACTCTGTATCTAATCCCATGCTGCACCTGTCCTGGGAGTGTTTCATGGGGACAGTGTAGAGGGAGCTTTCCTCTGTATCTTACCTCGTGCTGTACATTTCCTGGGAGTGTTTGAAGGGGACAGTGTAGAGGTAGCTTTATTCTGCATCTAACCCCGTGCTGTCCCTGTCCTGGGAGTGTTTGATGGGGACAGTGTAGAGGGAGCTTTACTCTGTATCTAAACCCGTGCTGTACCTGTCCTGGGAGTGGTTGAAGGGGACAGTGTAGAGGGAGCTTTACTCTGTATCTAACCCCGTGCTGTACCTGTCGTGCGAGTGTTTGATGGGGACAGTGTCGAGGGAGCTTTACTCTGTATCTAACCCCGTGCTGTCCCTGTCCTGGGAGTGTTTGATGAGGGCAGTGTCGAGGGAGCTTTACTCTGTGTCTAACTCCATGCTGTATCAATACTGGGAGTGTTTGATGTGGGAAAGTGCAGAGGGAGTTTTAATCTGTATCGAACCCCGTGCTGTCCCTGTTCAGGGAGTGTTTGATGGGGACAGTGGAGAGGGAGCTTTACTCTGGATCTAACCACGTGCTGTACCTATCCTGCGAGTGATTGATGGGGACAGTGTCGAGGGAGCATTACTCTGTATCTTACCTCGTGCTGTACCCGTCCTGGGAGCGTTTGATGGGGACAGTGTACAGGGAGCTTTACTCTGTATCTAACCCCGTGCTGTCCCTATCCTGGGAGTGTTTGATGCGGACAGTGTCGGGGGAGCATTACACTGTATCTAACCCCATGCTGTACCTATCCTGGGAGTGTATAATGGGGACAGTGTAGAGTGAGCTTCACTCTGCATCTAACCCCGTGCTGTACCTGTCGTGCGAGTATTTGATGGGGAGAGTGTCGAGGGAGCTTTACTCTGTATCTAATCCCGTGCTGTACCCGTCCTGGGAGTGCTTGATGGGGACAGTGTCGAGGGAGCTTTACTCTGTATCTAACCCCGTGCTGTACCCGTCCTGGGAGTGTTTGATGGGGACAGTGTCGAGGGAGCTTTACTCTGTATCTAACACCGTGATGGACCTGTCCTTGGAGCCTTTGATGGGGGACAGTGTAGAGGGAGCTTTACTCTGTATCTAATCCCGTGCTGTATCTGTCGTAGGAGTGTTTGATGGGGACAGTGCCGAGGGAGCTTTACACTGTGTCTAACCCCGTGCTGTATCTGTCCTGGGAGTGTATGAAGGGGACAGTGTCGATGCAGCTTTACTCTGCATTTAAAGCCTTCCTGTATCTGTCCTGGGAGTATTTAATGGCGACAGTGTAGAGGGAGCTTTACTCTGTATCTAGCACCATGCTGTATCTCTCCTGGGAATTGTTTGATCGGGACAGTGGAGAGTGAGCTTCACTCTGCATCTATCCCTGTGCTGTTTCTGTCCTGGGAGTGTTTGATGGGGGACAGTGTAGAGGGAGCTTTACTCTGTATGTAATCCTGTGCTGAACCTGTTCTGGGAGTGTTTGGTGGGGGACAGTTTAGAGGGAGCTTTACTCTGTATCTATCCCTGTGCTGTACCTGTCCTGCGAGTGTTTGATGGGGACAGTGTACAGGGAGCTTTACTCTGTATCTAACCCCGTGCTGTATCTGTCTTGGGTGTGTTTGATGCGGACAGTGTCGAGGGAGCTTTACTCTGTATCTAATCCCATGCTGCACCTGTCCTGGGAGTGTTTCATGGGGACAGGGTAGAGGGAGCTTTTCTCTATCTAACCCCGTGCTGTATCTGTCCTGGGAGTGTTTGACGGGGGACAGTGTAGAGGGAGCTTTACTCTGTATCGAACACATTTGCTGTCCCTGTCCTGGGAGTGTTTGATGGGGACAGTGTAAAGGGAGCTTTTCTCTGGATCTAACCCCGTGCTGTACCTGTCCTGGGAGTGTTTGATGGGGACAGTGGAGAGGGAGCTTTACTCTGTATCTAGACCCGTGCTGTACCTGCCCCTGGAGTATTTGATGGGGACAGTGTAGAGGGAGCTTTCCTCTGTATCTCACCCCATGCCGTACCTGTCCTGGGAGCGTTTGATGCGGACAGTGTAGAGGGAGCTTTATTCTGTATCAAACTCCGTGCTGTACCTTTCCTGGGAGTGTTTGATGGGGACAGTGTAGAGGGAGCTTTACTCTGTATCGAACCCCTTTCCTTGCCTGTCCTGGGAGTGTTTGATGGGGGACAGTGTAGAGGGAGCTTTACTCTGTATCTCATCCAGTGCTGTACCTGTCCTGGGACTGTTTGATGGGGACAGTGTCGAGGGAGCTTTACTCTGTATCAAACCCCTTTCCTTGCCTTTCCTGGGAGTGTTTGATGGGGACAGTGTAGAGGGAGCTTTACTCTGTATCTAATCCCGTGCTGTATCTGTCGTAGGAGTGTTTGATGGGGACAGTGTCGAGGGAGCTTTACTCTGTATCTAACCCGGTGCTGTATCTGTCCTGGGAGTGTATGAAGGGGACAGTGTCGAGGCAGCTTTACTCTGCATCTAATGCCTTGCTGTATCTCTCCTGGGAGTATTTAATGGCGACAGTGTAGAGGGAGCTTTACTCTGTATCTAACTCCATGGTGTATCTATCCTGGGAATTGTTTGATCGGGACAGTGTAGAGTGAGCTTCACTCTTCATCTATCCCTGTGCTGTATCTGTCCTGGGAGTATTTAAAGACGACAGTGTAGAGAGAGCTTTACTCTGTATCTAACCGCGTTGCTGTCCCTGTCCAGGGAGTGTTTGATGGGGACAGTGTCGAGGGAGCTTTACTCTGTATCTAACCCGGTGCTGTATCTGTCCTGGGAGTGTATGAAGGGGACAGTGTCGAGGCAGCTTTACTCTGCATCTAATGCCTTGCTGTATCTCTCCTGGGAGTATTTAATGGCGACAGTGTAGAGGGAGCTTTACTCTGTATCTAACTCCATGGTGTATCTATCCTGGGAATTGTTTGATCGGGACAGTGTAGAGTGAGCTTCACTCTTCATCTATCCCTGTGCTGTATCTGTCCTGGGAGTATTTAATGGCGACAGTGTAGAGAGAGCTTTACTCTGTATCTAACCCCGTTGCTGTATCTGTCCTGGGAGTGTTTGATGGGGGACAGATTAGAGGGAGCTTTACTCTGTATCTATCCCCTTGCTGTACCTATCCTGGGAGTGTTTGAAGGGGACAGTGTAGAGGGAGCTTTACTCTGTATCCTACCTTGCGCTGTACATTTCCTGGGAGTGTTTGAAGGGGACAGTGTAGGGGTAGCTTTATTCTGTATCTAACCCCGTGCTGTACCTGTCCTGGGAGTGTTTGATGGGGACAATGTAGAGGCAGCTTTACTCTGTATCTAAACCCGTGCTGTACCTGTCCTGGGAGTGGTTGAAGGGGACAGTGTAGAGGGAGCTTTACTCTGTATCTAACCTCGTGCTGTACCTGTCGTGCGAGAGTTTGATGGGGACAGTGTCGAGGGAGCTTTACTCTGTATCTAAACCCGTGCTGTCCCTGTCCTGGGAGTGTTTGATGAGGGCAGTGTCGAGGGAGCTTTACTCTGTGTCTAACTCCATGCTGTATCAATACTGGGAGTGTTTGATGTGGGAAAGTGCAGAGGGAGCTTTACTCTGTATCGAACCCCGTGCTGTCCCTGTCCTGGGAGTGTTTGATGGGGACAGTGGAGAGGGAGCTTTACTCTGGATCTAACCACGTGCTGTCCATGTCCTGGGAGTGTTTGAAGGGGACAGTGTAGAGGGAGCTTTACTCTGTATCTAACCCCGTGCTGTACCTATCCTGCGAGTGTTTGATGGGGACAGTGTCGAGGGAGCATTACTCTGTATCTTACCCCGTGCTGTACCCGTCCTGGGAGCGTTTGATGGGGACAGTGTACAGGGAGCTTTACTCTGTATCTAACCCCGTGCTGTCCCTATCCTGGGAGTGTTTGATGCGGACAGTGTCGGGGGAGCTTTACACTGTATCTAACCCCATGCTGTACCTATCCTGGGAGTGTATAATGGGGACAGTGTAGAGTGAGCTTCACTCTGCATCTAACCCCGTGCTGTACCTGTCCTGCGAGTATTTGATGGGGAGAGTGTCGAGGGAGCTTTACTCTGTATCTAATCCCGTGCTGTATCTGTCGTAGGAGTGTTTGATGGGGACAGTGCCGAGGGAGCTTTACTCTGTGTCTAACCCCGTGCTGTATCTGTCCTGGGAGTGTATGAAGGGGACAGTGTCGATGCAGCTTTACTCTGCATTTAAAGCCTTGCTGTATCTGTCCTGGAAGTATTTAATGGCGACAGTGTAGAGGGAGCTTTACTCTGTATCTAGCTCCATGCTGTATCTATCCTGGGAATTGTTTGATCGGGACAGTGTAGAGTGAGCTTCACTCTGCATCTATCCCTGTGCTGTTTCTGTCCTGGGAGTGTTTGATGGGGGACAGTGTAGAGGGAGCTTTACTCTGTATGTAATCCGGTGCTGAACCTGTTCTGGGAGTGTTTGGTGGGGCACAGTTTAGAGGGAGCTTTACTCTGTATCTATCCCTGTGCTGTACCTGTCCTGCGAGTGTTTGATGGGGACAGTGTACAGGGAGCTTTACTCTGTATCTAACCCCGTGCTGTATCTGTCTTGGGTGTGTTTGATGCGGACAGTGTCGAGGGAGCTTTACTCTGTATCTAATCCCATGCTGCACCTGTCCTGGGAGTGTTTCATGGGGACAGTGTAGAGGGAGCTTTTCTCTATCTAACTCCGTGCTGTATCTGTCCTGGTAGTGTTTGATGGGGGACAGATTAGAGGGAGCTTAACTCTGTATCTATCCCCGTGCTGTACCTCTCCTGGGAGTGTTTGATGGGGACAGTGTAGAGGGAGCTTTACTCTGTATCTTACCTCGTGCTGTACATTTCCTGGGAGTGTTTGAAGGGGACAGTGTAGAGGTAGCTTTATTCTGCATCTAACCCCGTGCTGTACCTGTCCTGGGAGTGTTTGATGGGGACAATGTAGAGGCAGCTTTACTCTGTATCTAAACCCGTGCTGTACCTGCCCTGGGAGTGGTTGAAGGGGACAGTGTAGAGGGAGCTTTACTCTGTATCTAACCCCGTGCTGTACCTGTCGTGCGAGTGTTTGATGGGGACAGTGTCGAGGGAGCTTTACTCTGTATCTAACCCCGTGCTGTCCCTGTCCTGGGAGTGTTTGATGAGGGCAGTGTCGAGGGAGCTTTACTCTGTGTCTAACTCCATGCTGTATCAATACTGGGAGTGTTTGATGTGGGAAAGTGCAGAGGGAGCTTTACTCTGTATCGAACCCCGTGCTGTCCCTGTCCTGGGAGTGTTTGATGGGGACAGTGGAGAGGGAGCTTTACTCTGGATCTAACCACGTGCTGTACATGTCCTGGGAGTGTTTGAAGGGGACAGTGTAGAGGGAGCATTACTCTGTATCTTACCTCGTGCTGTACCCGTCCTGGGAGCGTTTGATGGGGACAGTGTACAGGGAGCTTTACTCTGTATCTAACCCCGTGCTGTCCCTATCCTGGGAGTGTTTGATGCGGACAGTGTCGGGGGAGCTTTACACTGTATCTAAC
Source organism: Mustelus asterias (assembly GCF_964213995.1). NCBI lineage: Eukaryota > Metazoa > Chordata > Chondrichthyes > Carcharhiniformes > Triakidae > Mustelus > Mustelus asterias. The sequence goes on along the minus strand of NW_027591138.1, from coordinate 44,687 downwards.
CCCATGCTGTACCTATCCTGGGAGTGTATAATGGGGACAGTGTAGAGTGAGCTTCACTCTGCATCTAACCCCGTGCTGTACCTGTCCTGCGAGTATTTGATGGGGAGAGTGTCGAGGGAGCTTTACTCTGTATCTAATCCCGTGCTGTACCCGTCCTGGGAGTGTTTGATGGGGACAGTGTCGAGGGAGCTTTACTCTGTATCTAACCCCGTGCTGTACCCGTACTGGGAGTGTTTGATGGGGACAGTGTCGAGGGAGCTTTACTCTGTATCTAACACCGTGATGGACCTGTCCTTGGAGTCTTTGATGGGGGACAGTGTAGAGGGAGCTTTACTCTGTATCTAATCCCGTGCTGTATCTGTCGTAGGAGTGTTTGATGGGGACAGTGCCGAGGGAGCTTTACTCTGTGTCTAACCCCGTGCTGTATCTGTCCTGGGAGTGTATGAAGGGGACAGTGTCGATGCAGCTTTACTCTGCATTTAAAGCCTTGCTCTATCTGTCCTGGGAGTATTTAATGGCGACAGTGTAGAGGGAGCTTTACTCTGTATCTAGCACCATGCTGTATCTATCCTGGGAATTGTTTGATCGGGACAGTGGAGAGTGAGCTTCACTCTGCATCTATCCCTGTGCTGTTTCTGTCCTGGGAGTGTTTGATGGGGGACAGTGTAGAGGGAGCTTTTCTCTGTATGTAATCCTCTGCTGAACCTGTTCTGGGAGTGTTTGGTGGGGGACAGTTTAGAGGGAGCTTTACTCTGTATCTATCCCTGTGCTGTACCTGTCCTGCGAGTGTTTGATGGGGACAGTGTACAGGGAGCTTTACTCTGTATCTAACCCCGTGCTGTATCTGTCTTGGGTGTGTTTGATGCGGACAGTGTCGAGGGAGCTTTACTCTGTATCTAATCCCATGCTGCAACTGTCCTGGGAGTGTTTCATGGGGACAGGGTAGAGGGAGCTTTTCTCTATCTAACCCCGTGCTGTATCTGTCCTGGGAGTGTTTGACGGGGGACAGTGTAGAGGGAGCTTGACTCTGAATCGAACCCATTTGCTGTCCCTGTCCTGGGAGTGTTTGATGGGGACAGTGTAGAGGGAGCTTTCCTCTGGATCTAACCCCGTGCTGTACCTGTCCTGGGAGTGTTTGATGGGGACAGTGTAGAGGGAGCTTTACTCTGTATCTAAACCCGTGCTGTCCCTGTCCTGGGAGTGTTTGATGAGGGCAGTGTCGAGGGAGCTTTACTCTGTGTCTAACTCCATGCTGTATCAATACTGGGAGTGTTTGATGTGGGAAAGTGCAGAGGGAGCTTTACTCTGTATCGAACCCCGTGCTGTCCCTGTCCTGGGAGTGTTTGATGGGGACAGTGGAGAGGGAGCTTTACTCTGGATCTAACCACGTGCTGTCCATGTCCTGGGAGTGTTTGAAGGGGACAGTGTAGAGGGAGCTTTACTCTGTATCTAACCCCGTGCTGTACCTATCCTGCGAGTGTTTGATGGGGACAGTGTCGAGGGAGCATTACTCTGTATCTTACCCCGTGCTGTACCCGTCCTGGGAGCGTTTGATGGGGACAGTGTACAGGGAGCTTTACTCTGTATCTAACCCCGTGCTGTCCCTATCCTGGGAGTGTTTGATGCGGACAGTGTCGGGGGAGCTTTACACTGTATCTAACCCCATGCTGTACCTATCCTGGGAGTGTATAATGGGGACAGTGTAGAGTGAGCTTCACTCTGCATCTAACCCCGTGCTGTACCTGTCCTGCGAGTATTTGATGGGGAGAGTGTCGAGGGAGCTTTACTCTGTATCTAATCCCGTGCTGTATCTGTCGTAGGAGTGTTTGATGGGGACAGTGCCGAGGGAGCTTTACTCTGTGTCTAACCCCGTGCTGTATCTGTCCTGGGAGTGTATGAAGGGGACAGTGTCGATGCAGCTTTACTCTGCATTTAAAGCCTTGCTGTATCTGTCCTGGGAGTATTTAATGGCGACAGTGTAGAGGGAGCTTTACTCTGTATCTAGCTCCATGCTGTATCTATCCTGGGAATTGTTTGATCGGGACAGTGTAGAGTGAGCTTCACTCTGCATCTATCCCTGTGCTGTTTCTGTCCTGGGAGTGTTTGATGGGGGACAGTGTAGAGGGAGCTTTACTCTGTATGTAATCCGGTGCTGAACCTGTTCTGGGAGTGTTTGGTGGGGCACAGTTTAGAGGGAGCTTTACTCTGTATCTATCCCTGTGCTGTACCTGTCCTGCGAGTGTTTGATGGGGACAGTGTACAGGGAGCTTTACTCTGTATCTAACCCCGTGCTGTATCTGTCTTGGGTGTGTTTGATGCGGACAGTGTCGAGGGAGCTTTACTCTGTATCTAATCCCATGCTGCACCTGTCCTGGGAGTGTTTCATGGGGACAGTGTAGAGGGAGCTTTTCTCTATCTTACTCCGTGCTGTATCTGTCCTGGTAGTGTTTGATGGGGGACAGATTAGAGGGAGCTTAACTCTGTATCTATCCCCGTGCTGTACCTGCCCCTGGAGTATTTGATGGGGACAGTGTAGAGGGAGCTTTCCTCTGTATCTCACCCCATGCCGTACCTGTCCTGGGAGCGTTTGATGGGGACAGTGTAGAGGGAGCTTTATTCTGTATCAAACTCCGTGCTGTACCTTTCCTGGGAGTGTTTGATGGGAGACAGTGGAGAGGGAGCTTTACTCTGTATCTAACTCCGTGCTGTCCCTGTCCTGGGACTGTTTGATGGGGACAGTGTAGAGGGAGCTTTACTCTGTATCGAACCCCTTTCCTTGCCTGTCCTGGGAGTGTTTGATGGGGGACAGTGTAGAGGGAGCTTTACTCTGTATCTCATCCAGTGCTGTACCTGTCATGGGACTGTTTGATGGGGACAGTGTCGAGGGAGCTTTACTCTGTATCTAACCCCTTTCCTTGCCTGTCCTGGGAGTGTTTGATGGGGACAGTGTAGAGGGAGCTTTACTCTGTATCTAACCCGGTGCTGTATCTGTCCTGGGAGTGTATGAAGGGGACAGTGTCGAGGCAGCTTTACTCTGCATCTAATGCCTTGCTGTATCTCTCCTGGGAGTATTTAATGGCGACAGTGTAGAGGGAGCTTTACTCTGTATCTAACTCCATGGTGTATCTATCCTGGGAATTGTTTGATCGGGACAGTGTAGAGTGAGCTTCACTCTTCATCTATCCCTGTGCTGTATCTGTCCTGGGAGTATTTAATGGCGACAGTGTAGAGAGAGCTTTACTCTGTATCTAACCCCGTTGCTGTCCCTGTCCAGGGAGTGTTTGATGGGGACAGTGTCGAGATAGCTTTACTCTGGATCTAACCCCGTGCTGTACCTGTCCTGGGAGTGTTTGAAGGGGACAGTGTCAAGGGAGCTTTTCTCTGTATCTAGCCCCGTGCTGTAGCTGCCCCTGGAGTGTTTGATGGGGACAGTGTCGAGGGAGCTTTACTCTGTGTGAAACCCCGTGCTGCAGCTATCCGGGGAGTGTTTGATGGGGGCAGTGTAGAGGGAGCTTTACTCTGTATCTCACCCCATGCTGTACCTGTCCTGGGACTGTTTGATGGGGACAGTGTAGAGGGAGCTTTACTCTGTATCTAACCCCTTTCCTTGCCTGTCCTGGGAGTGTTTGATGGGGGACAGTTTAGAGGGAGCTTTACTCTGTATCTAACCCCGTGCTGTACTTGTCCTGGGAGTGTTTGATGGGGACAGTGCAGAGGGAGCTTTACTCTGTATCTAGCCCCGTGCTGTACCTGTCCCTGGATTGTTTGATGGGGACAGTGTCGAGGGAGCTTTACTCTGTATCTAACCCCGTGCTGTACCTTTCCTGGGAGTGTTTGATGGGGACGGTGTAGAGGGAGATTGACTCTGGATCTAACCCCGTGCTGTACCTGTCCTGGGAGCGTTTGATGCGGACAGTGTAGAGGGAGCTTTACTCTGTATCTAACGCAGTGCTGTACCAGTTCTGGGAGTGTTTGATGGGGACGGTGGAGAGGGAGCTTGACTCTGCATCAAACTCCGTGCTGTACCTGTCCTGTGAGTGTTTGATGGGGGACAGTGGAGAGGGAGCTTTACTCTGTATCTAACCCCGTGCTGTACCTGTCCTGGGACTGTTTGATGGGGACAGTGGAGAGGGAGCTTTACTCTGTATCTAACCCCTTTCCTTGCCTGTCCTGGGAGTGTTTGATGGGGGAGGGTTGAGAGGGAGCTTTACTCTGTATTTAACCCCGTGCTGTACCTGTCCTGGGTGTGTTTGATGGGGACAGTGTAGAGGGAGCTTTACTCTGTATCTCGCCCCGTGCTGTACCTGTCCCTGGAGTGTTTAATGGGGACCGTGTCGAGGGAGCTTTACTCTGTATCTAACCCCGTGCTGTACCTGTTCTGGGAGTGTTTGATGGGGACGGTGTAGAGGGAGCTTGACTCTGTATCAAACCCCGTGCTGTACCTGTCCAGGGAGTGCTTGATGGGGGACAGTGGAGAGGGAGCTTTACTCTGTATCTAACCCCGTGCTGTACCTGTCCTGGGACTGTTTGATGGGGACAGTGTAGAGGGAGCTTTACTCTGTATCTAGCCCCGTGCTGTACCTGCCCCTGGAGTGTTTGATGGGGACAGTGTAGAGGGAGCTTTACTCTGTATCTAACCCCGTGCTGTACCTGTCCTGGGAGTGTTTGATGGGGGCAGTGTCGAGGGAGCATTACTCTGTATCTCACCCCATGCTGTACCTGTCCTGGGAGTGTTTGATGCGGACAGTGTAGAGGGAGCTTTACTCTGTATCTAACCCCTTTCCTTGCTTTTCCGGGGAGTGTTTGATGGGGGACAGTTTAGAGGGAGCTTTACTCTGTATTTAACCATGTGCTGTACCTGTCCTGGGTTTGTTTGTTGGGGACAGTGTAGAGGGAGCTTTACTCTGTATCTAGCCCCCTGCTATACCTCTCCGTGGAGTGTTTGATGGGGACAGTGTCGAGGGAGCTTTACTCTGTATCTAACCCCGTGCTGTACCTGTTCTGGGAGTGTTTGATGGGGGACAGTGGAGAGGGAGCTTTACTCTGTATCTAACCGCTTTCCATGCCTGTCCTGGGAGTGTATGAAGGGGAACAGTTTAGAGGGAGCTTTACTCTGGATCTAACCCCGTGTTGTACTTGTCCTGCGAGTGTTTGATGGGGTCAGTGTCGAGGGAGCTTTACTCTGTATCTAACCCCGTGCTGTCCCTGTCCTGGGAGTGTTTGATGGCGACAGTGTCGGGGGAGCTTTACTCTGTATCTAACTCCATGCTGTACCTATCCTGGGAGTGTATAATGGGGACAGTGTAGAGTGAGCTTCACTCTGCATCTAACCCCGTGCTGTACATGTCCTGCGGGTATTTGATGGGGACAGTGTCGAGGGAGCTTTACTCTGTATCTAACCCCGTGCTGTACCCGTCCTGGGAGTGTTTGATGGGGACAGTGTCGAGGGAGCTTTACTCTGTATCTATCCCCGTGCTGTACCTGTCCTGGGATTGTTTGATGGGGACGGTGTAGAGGGAGCTTTACTCTGTATCTAATCCCGTGCTGTATCTGTCCCGGGAGTGTATGAAGGGGACAGTGTCGAGGCAGCTTTACTCTGCATCTAAAGCCTTGCTGTACCTCTCCTGGGAGTATTTAATGGCGACAGTGTAGAGGGAGCATTACTCTGTATCTAACTCCATGCTGTATCTATCCTGGGAATTGTTTGATCGGGACAGTGTAGAGTGAGCTTCACTCTGCATCTATCCCTGTGCTGTATCTGTCCTGGGAGTATTTAATGGCGACAGTGTAGAGAGAGCTTTACTCTGTGTCTAACCCCGTGCTATACCTGTCCTGGGATTGTTTGATGGGGACGGTGTCGAGGTAGCTTTACTCTGTATCTAAGCCCATGCTGTACCTGTCTTGGGAGTGTTTGATGGGGTCAGTGACGAGGGAGCTTTACTCTGTATCTAACCCCGTGCTGTCCCTGTCCTGGGAGTGTTTGATGGCGACAGTGTCGGGGAGCATTACTCTGTATCAAACTCCGTGCTGTACCTGTCCTGGGAGTGTTTGATGGGGGACAGTTTAGAGGGAGCTTTACTCTGTATCTAACCCCGTGCTGTACATGTCCTGGGACTGTTTGATGGGGACAGTGTAGAGGGAGCTTTACTCTGTATCTAACCCCTTTCCTTGCCTGTCCTGGGAGTGTATGATGGGGGACAGTTTAGAGGGAGCTTTACTTTGTATTTAACCCCGTGCTGTACCTGTCCTGGGTGTGTTTGATGGGGACAGTGCCGAGGGAGCTTCACTCTGCATCTCACCCCGTGCTGTACCTATTCTGCGAGTATTTGATGGGGACAGTGTCGAGGGAGCTTTACTCTGTATCTAACCCCGTGCTGTACCCATCCTGGGAGTGTTTGATGGGGACAGTATCGAGGGAGCTTTACTCTGTATCAACCCCGTGCTGTACCTGTCCTGGGATTGTTTGATGGGGACGGTGTAGAGAGAGGTTTACTCTGTATCTAACACCGTGCTGGTCCTGTTCTGGGAGTGTTTGATGGGGGACAGTGTAGAGGGAGCTTTACTCTGTATCTAATCCCGTGCTGTGTCTGTCGTGGGAGTGTATGAAGGGGACAGTGTAGAGGGAGCTTTACTCTGTATCGAACTCCATGGTGTATCTATCCTGGGAATTGTTTGATCGGGACAGTGTAGAGTGAGCTTCACTCTTCATCTATCCCTGTGCTGTGTCTGTCCTGGGAGTATTTAATGGCGACAGTGTAGAGAGAGCTTTTCACTGTATCTAACCGCGTTGCTGTCCCTGTCCAGGGAGTGTTTGATGGGGACATTGTAGAGGGAGCTTTACTCTGGATCTAACCCGTGCTGTACCTGTCCTGGGAGTGTTTGATGGGGACAGTGTAGAGGGAGCTTTTCTCTGTATCTAGCCCCGTGCTTTACCTGCCCCTGGAGTGTTTGATGGGGACAGTGTCGAGGGAGCTTTACTCTGTGGGAAACCCCATGCTGCAGCTATCCGGGGAGTGTTTGATGGGGGCAGTGTAGAGGGAGCTTTACTCTGTATCTCACCCCATGCTGTACCTGACCTGGGACTGTTTGATGGGGACAGTGTCGAGGGAGCTTTATTCTGTATCTAACCCCTTTCCTTGCCTGTCCTGGGAGTGTTTGATGGGGACAGTTTAGAGGGAGCTTTACTCTGTATCTAACCCCATGCTGTACCTGTCCTGGGAGTGTTTGATGGGGGACAGTGTAGAGGGAGATTTACTCTGTATCTAACCCCGTGCTGTACCTGTACTGAGTGTGTTTGGTGGGCACAGTGTCGAGGGAGCTTTACTCTGTATCCAACCCCGTGCTGTACCTGTCCAGGGTGTGTTTGATGGGGACAGTGGAGAGGGAGCTTTACTCTGTATGTAATCCCGTGCTGTACCTGTTCTGGGAGTGTTTGATGGGGGACAGTTGAAAGGGAGCTTTACTCTGTATCTATCCCTGTGCTGTACCTGTCCTGGGAGTGTTTGATGGGGACAGTGTACAGGGAGCTTTACTCTGTATCTAACCCCGTGCTGTATCTGTCCTGGGTGTCTTTGATGCGGACAGTGTCGAGGGATCTTTACTCTGTATCTAAACCCATGCTGCACCTTTCCTGGGTGTGTTTGATGGGAACAGTGTACAGCGAGCTTTACTCTGTATCTAATCCCATGCTGCACCTGTCCTGCGAGTGTTTCATGGGGACAGTGTCGAGGGAGCTTTTCTCTATCTAACCCCGTGCTGTATCTATCCTGGGAGTGTTTGATGGGGGACAGATTAGAGGGAGCTTTACTCTGTATCTATCCCCGTGCTGTACCTCTCCTGGGAGTGTTTGACGGGGGACAGTGTAGAGGGAGCTTTACTCTGTATCTAACCCCTTTGCTGTCCCTGTCCTGGGAGTGTTTGATGGGAGTCATGATGTGGAGATGCCGGCGTTGGACTGGGATAAACACAGTAAGAAGTTTAACAACACCAGGTTAAAGTCCAACAGGTTTATTTGGTAGCAAAAGCCACACAAGCTTTCGAAGCTCTAAGCCCCCTCTTCAGGTGAGTGGGAATTCTGTTCACAAACAGAACTTATAAAGACACAGACTCAATTTACATGAATAATGGTTGGAATGCGAATACTTACAACTAATCCAGTCTTTAAGAAACAAAACAATGGGAGTGGAGAGAGCATCAAGACAGGCTAAAAAGATGTGTATTGTCTCCAGACAAGACAGCCAGTGAAACTCTGCAGGTCCACGCAACTGTGGGAGTTACAAATAGTGTGACATGAACCCAATATCCCGGTTGAGGCCGTCCTTGTGAGTGCGGAACCTGGCTATCAGTTTCTGCTCAGCGACTCTGCGCTGTCGTGTGTCGCGAAGGCCGCCTTGGAGAACGCTTACCCGAATATCAGAGGCCGAATGCCCGTGACCGCTGAAGTGCTCCCCAACAGGAAGAGAACAGTCTTGCCTGGTGATTGTCGAGCGGTGTTCATTCATCCGTTGTCGCAGCGTCTGCATAGTTTCCCCAATGTACCATGCCTCGGGACATCCTTTCTTGCAGCGTTTGATGGGGACAGTGTAGAGGGAGCTTTACTCTGTATCTAACCCCGTGCTGTACCTGCCCCTGGAGTGTTTGATGTGGACAGTGTCGAGGAAGCTTTACTCTGTGTGAAACCCCATGCTGCAGCTATCCGGGGAGTGTTTGATGGGGGCAGTGGAGAGGGAGCTTTACTCTGTATCTCACCCCATGCTGTACCTGTCCTGGGAGTGTTTGATGGGGACAGTGTAGAGGGAGCTTTACTCTGTATCAAACTCCGTGCGTACCTGTCCTGGGAGTGTTTGATGGGGACAGTGGAGAGGGAGCTTTACTCTGTATCTAACCCCTTTCCCTGCCTGTCCTGGGAGTGTTTGATGGGGGACAGTTTAGAGGGAGCTTTACTCTGTATTTCACCCCGTGCTGTATCTGTCCTGGGTGTGTTTGATGGGGACAGTGTAGAGGTAGCTTTACTCTGTATCTCGTCCCGCGCTGTACCTGCCCCTGGAGTGTTTGATGGGGACAGTGTCGAGGGAGCTTTTCTCTGTGTGAAACCCCGTGCTGCAGCAATCCGGGGAGTGTTTGATGGGGGCAGTGTAGAGGGAGCTTTATTCTGTATCTCACCCCATGCTGTACCTGTCCTGGGAGTGTTTGATGCGGACAGTGTAGAGGGAGCTTTACTCTGTATCTCACGCCGTGCTGTACCAGTTCTGGGAGTGTTTGATGGGGACGGTGGAGAGGGAGCTTGACTCTGCATCAAACTCCGTGCTGTACCTGTCCTGGGAGTGTTTGATGGGGGACAGTGGAGAGGGAGCTTTTCTCTATCTAACCCCGTGCTGTATCTGTCCTGGGAGTGTTTGATGGGGGACAGATGAGAGGGAGCTTTACTCTGTATCTAACCCCTTTGCTGTCCCTGTCCTGGGAGTGATTGATCGGGACAGTGTAGAGGGAGCTTTACTCTGGATCTAACCCTTGCTGGACCTGTCCTGTGAGTGTTTGAAGGGGACAGTGTAGAGGGAGCTTTACTCTGTATCTAGCCCCGTGCTGTACCTGCCCCGGAGTGTTTGATGGGGACAGTGTCGAGGGAGCTTTACTCTATATCTCACCCCATGCTGTACCTGTCCTGGGAGTGTTTGATGGGGACAGTGTAGAGGGAGCTTTACTCTGTATCTAACCCCTTTCCTTGCCTGTCCTGGGTGTGTTTGATGGGGGACAGTGTAGAGAGAGCTTTACTCTGCATCTAACCCCGTGCTGTACCTGTCCCTGGAGTGTTTGATGGGGACAGTGTCGAGGGAGCTTTACTCTGTATCTAACCCCGTGCTGTACCTGTTCTGGGAGTGTTTGATGGGGACAGTGTAGAGGGAGCTTTACTCTGTATCTCGCCCCGTGCTGTACCTGCCCCTGGAGTTTTTGACGGGGACAGTGTCGAGGGAGCTTTACTCTGTGTGAAACCCCGTGCTGCAGCTATCCGGGGAGTGTTTGATGGGGGCAGTGTCGAGGGTGCTTTACTTTGTATCTCACCCCATGCTGTACCTATCCTGGGAGTGTTTGATGCGGACAGTGTAGAGGGACCTTTACTCTGTATCTCACCCCATGCTGTACCTACCCTGGGAGTGTTTGATGGGGACAGTGTAGAGGGAGCTTTACTCTGTATCTAACGCCGTGCTCTCCCAGTTCTGGGAGTGTTTGATGGGGACGGTGGAGAGGGAGCTTGACTCTGTATCAAACTCCGTGCTGTACCTGTCCTGGGAGTGTTTGATGGGGACAGTGGAGAGGGAGCTTTACTCTGTATCTAACCCCGTGCTGTACCTGTCCTGGGACTGTTTGATGGGGACAGTGGAGAGGGAGCTTTACTCTGTATCTAACCCCGTGCTGTACCTGTCCCTGGAGTGTTTGATGGGGACAGTGTCGAGGGAGCTTTACTCTGTATCTAACCCCGTGCTGTACCTGTTCTGGGAGTGTTTGATGGGGACTGTGTCGAGGGAGCTTGACTCTGTATCAAACCCCGTGCTGTACCTGTCCTGGGAGTGTTTGATGGGGACAGTGTAGAGGGAGCTTTACTCTGTATCTAACCGCTTTCCTTGCCTGTCCTGGGAGTGTTTGATGGGGGACAGTTTAGAGGGAGCTTTCCTCTGGATCTAACCCCGTTCAGTACCTGTCCTGCGATTATTTGATGGGGACAGTGTCGAGGGAGCTTTACTCTGTATCTAACCCCGTGCTGTACCCGTCCTGGGAGTGTTTGATGGGGGACAGTGTCGAGGGAGCTTTACTCTTTATCTAACCCCGTGCTGTACCTGTCCTGGGATTGTTTGATGGGGACGGTGCAGAGGGAGCTTTACTCTGTATCTAACACCGTGCTGGACCTGTCCTGTGTGTGTTTGATGGGGACAGTGTCGAGGGAGCTTTACTCTGTATCTAACCCCGTGCTGCATCTGTCCTGGGAGTGTATGAAGGGGACAGTGTCGAGGCAGCTTTACTCTGCATCTAAAGCCTTGCTGTACCTGCTCTGGGAGTATTTGATGGGGACAGTGCAGAGGGAGCTTTACTCTGTATCTAACCCCGTGCTGTACCTGTCCTGGGTGTGTTTGATCGGGACAGTGTAGAGGGACCTTTACTCTGTATCTAACCCCGTGCTGTACCTGTCCTGGGATTGTTTGATGGGGACGGTGTAGAGGGAGCTTTACTCTGTATCTAACCCCATGCTGTACCTGTCCTGGGAGTGTTTCATGGGGGACAGTGTAGAGGGACCTTTACTCTGTATCTAACCCCGTGCTGTACCTATACTGAGTGTGTTTGGTAGGGACAGCGTTGAGGGAGCTTTACTCTGTATCTAACCCCGTGCTGTATCTGTCCTGGGAGTGTTTGATGGGGGACAGATTAGAGGGAGCTTTACTCTGTATCTATCCCCGTGCTGTACCTCTCCTGGGAATGTTTGATGGGAACAGTGTAGAGGGAGCTTTACTCCGGATCTAACCCCGTGCTGTACCTGTCCTGGGGGTCTTTGAAGGGGACAGTGTAGAGGGAGCTTTACTCTATATCTAGCCCCGTGCTGTACCTGCCCCTGGAGTGTTTGATGGGGACAGTGTCGAGGGAGCTTTACTCTGTGTGAATATTTATATTTGAAAGTCCAATAGAAAGAGTCAGGGGTCTTGTAGTTGTAGTTTCCTCTCAGGGTCTGATGAGTTGAAGAATTGCAGTAAGGGGATATTTCAGCAGATTTTTCAGCTGCTGTCTGAAGTGAGTCTGTGTCACAGCATAAATGGCAGTGTTTGTACAACAACTTGTGAGTTGCAACATGAAACCAAATTCCATAACATAGAAATCTAACCAGACCGACCCATAGCCCAAATAATACATCCGACGCCATATAGAATAAACCATTAATGTCGACCATAAGAGGATGAAATTGGCTGAGATAACAAACAGTAAAATGATGGATTTCCTGCGACTCTCCATCTCTGGGTCTCTGGGATTCTCCCCACTGCTGTGAGTCCGGAGTCTCCTGCGGGCTCTGCTGCTCCTTAAAATGTGTCTGACGGTGAAAACGTTGAGCAGCAGAATCAGGACGAACGGGACAGTCGGGGTTAGAATGTTGTGGAGGAACTCGATTGTTCCCCAGACCGGAGAGAACAGAACATCCATTGTGACCTCACAAAACCAGGGGTCGTTCACCAGCTGATATCCATTTAATAACATAAAATACCAGGAAATGTTCTTTAAACAGCTCAGCACCGTCACTGTTCCCAGAACCACAGCCACCGATTTCTCACTGCAATATTTACTCTTCAGCTTGGGGCAGCAAATGGCCACAAATCGATCAAAGGTGAAAGTGACGGTGAACCAGACAGAACAGTCAGTGGCTGCAAAAAGCAGGACGGCGTGGATGTTACACACGGGGAGCGACAGCAGGAAATCAAACTGTTCCCGATAAAGAATGGGAATGTGTCTGAATATCAGGTCGAGGATAACGACCAGCAGATCCCCCGCTGACATAGCCACCAGGTAACGAGTCACACATTTGGACAGACCACAGTTTCTGCTCGTCAGAGTCACAATTGTGATTATGTTCACTGTCAGGAAGGGAAATAAAGAATAAAATTAGACAGGATTCAGGGAAAGAAGTTACCATTTGGACTGAGGATGGGTTGAAATAAAAAAGAATGTACACACATAAAATCAATTAAATCTTTATTTTAAATCCAGCACGTCTTTTGCAGCGAGAGGAAAGAGGAGCATCCGGAGGAAACCCACACAGACACGGGGAGAAGGTCCAAACTCCACACAGACAGTGACCCAAGCCTGGAATTGAACCCAGGTCCCTGACGCTGTGAATCAGCAGTGCTGACCACTGTGTCACCGTGCTGCTCCATGGTAGCAACACAGTGGTATAGATTTGGGAGAGAGCTTTCCGGATAGTCCACAACATTGACCCTCACTCAGCTACAAGGATGAGGGAGTAAACCCTGACAGAAAATCCAGACTGGAGTCCTGTAGATGGTAATCTGTCGTCTCTCAGACAGTTTACTGACAACCACTGCAACACAGCTGGGACCAAAGAGGGCTGGTTTGACCCTTGCCTCGGGACAATACTAACAATTGGCAGAGGGAGATCCTGATGCCTTGACAGCACAGAATCTCTATTATATTTACACAGAACTGTACCCTGGAGAGGAGATCACAGCATTGTGGCCACTGTTAGCACAACACAGGAAAAAATAGTAATCTCACACTCGATTGGCACAGATCACAACTTCCAGTGTTTCTTTCAAGAGTGGGAGAAAGCTTCAGGGTTCAGCGAATCGCTATCGTCCATAATGCTCAGTGCGATTACTGCTGTCCCACGTTGTTCTACTGGAACAGTGCAGCTGCATCAGTCCTCTCTCGGCAGGATGGTTGCCATTCTATGCACCAGGTAAAACTCAAACAAAGGCCAGTACCAAAGGAAAAGCCAAGCAGGCTGCCTTAATGCCTATCGTCCGGTGACTCTGATGTCCAATGTTATGAAATGCATCAAAAGGTTAGTCATGGTATGAATCAGTTCCGGCTTCCCAGATTGCCTGGATCCACGACAGTTCACCGACATCCACAACAGGTCCACAATGCCATCTCCCTGGCCCGACAGTGAACCCTGGAACACAGACTCGTGTTTATCAACTACAGCTCAGCCTGCAACACCAATCGTCCTACGAAACTCATGTCCAAAGTCCGTGGCCTTGCAATTGGATCCTCCACTTCCTAATCCATAGACAGCAAAATTAAGGACAATGAACAACATCTCCTCCACAATCATCCTGAACAGCGGTGCCCCGTAAGGCTGCGTCCTCAGCCCCTTACTATACTCCTTATACACTGATGACTGTGTGGCCAAATTCCCCTCCAATTCGATTTCCAAGTTTGCTGATGACACCTGCAGTGGGTCGGAGGAAGAGACAGAGAATCTGGTGAACTGGGGCGACAACAATCATCTCTTCCTCAATGTCAACAAAGCAAATTGACTTCTGGAAGCCTAGTGGAGTACATGCCCCGGTCTACATCAATGGGATGAAGTTGAAATAGTCGAGAGCTTCACGTTTTAGGGTCCACATCACGAAACACCTTTCCTGGTTCCTCCATGACGTCCCTATAATTAAAAAAGTCTCTGAACGCCTCTATTTTCTCAGAGGTTTACAGACATTTGGCATGTCAGCTGCGACTCTCACCAACTTTTACAGATGAACCATAAATAACATTCTAGCTTGGTATGGCTTCTGCTCTGTCCAAGACTGCGAGAAACTTCAAAGCTTGATGAATGCAGGCCAGTCCATCACTCAAACCAACCTCCCACTCATGAACTCTGTCTCAACTTCCCGTTACCTTGCAAAGGCAACCAGCTTAATTCAGGAATAGCGCACCACGGACATCAACTTTTCCCACTTGTTCCATCAGAGAAAAAGATAAAAAATGTGTGAGGACATGGACCAACCGACTCATAGAATCATAGAATCACTACAGTGCAGAAGGGGGCCATTTGACCCATCGAGTCTACACCGACAACAATCCCACCCAAGCCCTATCCTCAAAGTCCCACAAATGTAGCCTGCTAATCCCCCAAACATACATATCCCAGGACGCTAATGGGCAGTTAACATGGCCAATCAACCTAACCTGCACATTTTGGACTGTGAGTGAAAACCGCAGCATCCGGAGCAAACCCATGCCGACACGGGTAGAATGTGCAAATTCCACACAGACAGTGATCCAAGCCAGGAATCGAACTCAGGTCCCTGTGAGACAGCAGCGCTAACCATTGTGCCACCATGCTGCCGACTCAGGAACAGCTTCTCTGCTGCCATCAGACGTTTGAATGGACCCACATTGCATTAAGATGATCTTTTACTACATCCCAGCTATGACTGCAACATTACATTCTGCCCTCTCTCCTTCTCTATGTACAGTCTGCTTTGTCTGTATGGCACTCAAGCAACAACACTTTTCACTTTATATCCAATGTTATGAAATGCATCAAAAGGTTAGTCATGACATGAATCAATTCCGGCCTCCCAGATTGCCTGGATACACTACAGTTCACCAACCTCCCCAACAGGTCCACAGACACCATCTCCCTGGCCCAACACTGAACTCTGTAACACTGTAACCCTGAACATAGAGAAGGAGAGAGTGCAGAATGTAATGTTGGACTCAGAGCTGGGGTGTAGAATAAGATCATCTGAATGCGATGTGGGCCCATTAAAACGTCAGATGGCAGCAGAGAAGAAGCTGTTCTTGAGTCGGCAGCATGGTGGCACAATGGTTAGCACTGCTGTCTCACAGGAACCTGAGTTCGATTCCCGGCTTGGATCACATATTTATTATATGTGAAAATAATAAACCAAATCAAATCAGTCTTTCGCATCTCAAGCTGAAACATCAGCACAATGTGCCCTGACCTTACCAATCAACTTATGCAGGTTGATGATGTACACGGGACGGCTGTGATCGAGACTGAATTTACAAGGCTGAATGTGGACATTGGGGAGCTGCGAGAAACTGGACTTGCTCACAGTGGATTATTTCCAGAGAAACACCACACGTTCTTGTAATAGGAGAAATCCCAACAGGCGAGATGTGAGAATGGAACAAAGTTTAAAAAGAAGCTTCACTGGTGCTGATGGAATCCCAGGAATTGAAATGGGATCCCTGATGCTGTGAGGCAGCAGTGCCAACCACTGTGCCATACTGCGATCCTGCAAGGTGCCCTGGAGATATCCAAGATCACGGCCAGGACACCATCATCACCATATCCGTGGTAGGGAAATGATTGGAAAACAATCTGAGGGACAGAATTAATCTCCACTTCGAGAGGTAAGGATTTATGAACAATAGTCAGCGTGCCTTTGACAGGGGGAGATCATGTCTAACAATTCGCTGGAATATATTGAGGAGGTGACTGGATGAGGAGATGAGGGAAGTGCAGTCGATGTAGTCTACGTGTTCTTCAGAAAAGCTTTTGACAAATATGGAAGACTAAACAAGGAAGTGATTCCGATTGGAACCAGGTCAATTTGGTAAATTATATTCAAAATGGCTGAGTGGCAGAGGGTGATGGTGGAAGGTTGTTTTTGTGACTGCAAGCCTGTGTTAAGTGGGGTTCCACAGCGATCGATGTTGGGTCCCTTGCTGTTTGTAGTGTACATTGATGGTCGAGACATGAATGTGTGAGGTGTGATCAGTAAGTTTGCAGATGATACAAAAATTGGTGGTGTGGTAAATATTGAGGAGGAAAGCCTTAGATTACAGGAATCATAGAATCCTACAGTGCAGAAGGAGGCCATTCAGCCCATCGAGTCTGCACTGAGCACAATCCCACCCAGGCGATATCCCCTGAACCCCATGCATTTACCCAAGCAATTCTCCCTGACAGTAAGTCCAGTATATCCTGGCCAATCCACCTAACCCACAAGTCTTCCGACTGTGGGCGGAAACTGGAGCACCCGGAGGAAACCCATGAAGACACGTGGAGAATGTGCAAACTCCACACAGATGTGGTCCAAGCCAGAAATGGAACACACGTCCCTGGCGCTGTGGGGCAGCAGTGCTAACCACTGTGCCACCGTGCTGAGGAAACTGAAAGGCTGGGCAAATGGGCAAATGTAATTTACACCTGACGAATGTGAGGCCATGCATTTGGGACGACTATCCGGGCAAGGAAATGTACCATGTCCGGTCGAGTCTGAGGAAGTGCAGAGGACCAGAATGAATTTGGGCTGCAGATATGTGGATCTCCAAAAGCAGCAAGACAGGTAGATGAGGTGGTTAAGACGACATGTAGGATACTTGCCTTTAGCAGCCGCAGCATAGACTATAAGAGCTGGGAGGTGATGATGGAAGTGTATAAAATGCTGGTTGGACCAGAGCAAGAGAACTGTGCACAGCTCTGGTCATCACACTACAGGAAGGATGTGATTACACTGGAAACGGTGGAGAGGAGATTCACCAGGATGCTGCCTGGGCTGGAGAGTTTCAGCTATGAGGAGAGGCTGGTTAGGCTGGGTTTTTTACCTTAGAGCAGAGACGGCTGGAGGTGGAGTGGGTGTAGTGGGTGGTGGTGGGGAATGCTTTCAGGTGGGGGCGGGGGGTGGGGGGGGGAGCTGAGTGATATGAACACAATTATGTGGCACACGGATAGGAAGAAACCTTTTCCCTTTAGTAGAGGTGTCAATAACCAGAGGGGCGTGGAGTTAAGGTAAAGGGCAGGTGTTTGTGTGGATTTGAGGGAAAATGTTTTCATCCACAGGGTGATGGGATCTGCAGCTCACGGCCTGAAAGGATGGTAGAAGCGGGAAAAACCACAAGAGGCATTTAGATCAGCAACTCAAACGCCAGAGCATACAATTATTAAACTAGAAAGAGTGCAGAAAAGATTTCCGAGGATGCGACTGGGACTTGATGGATTGAGTTATAAGGATAGGCTAAATAGACTGGGACTTTTTTCTCTGGAGCGTAGGAGGCTGAGGGGTGATCTTCTAGAGGTCTATAAAATAATGAGGGGCACAGATCAGCTCAATAGTCAATATCTTTTCCTAAAGGTAGGGGAGTCTAAAACTAGATGGCACAGGTTTAAGGAGAGAGGGGAAAGATACAAAAGTGTCCAGAGGGGCAATTTTATCACACAGAGGGTGGTGAGTGTCTGGAACGAGCTGCCAGAGGCAGTAGTAGAGGCGGGTACAATTTTATTTTTTAAAAGCGTTTAGATAGTTAAATGGGCACGATGGGTATAGAGGGATATGGGGCAAATGTGGGCAATTGGGATTAGTTTAGGGGTTTAAAAAGAAAGGGCAGCATGGATAAGATGGGCCGAAGGGCCTGTTTCCATTCTGTAAACTCTATGACAAGGCTATGGATCGAGTGCTGGAAAATGGGATTGGATTGGATAGGTGTTTGATGACCTATTCAGACATAATGGTCGAAGGGCCTCATTTTGTGCTGTTAAAACTCGATGGCTGTTGGACCACCCACAGCAGTGGCCCCATCACTTGCAGCTCTCACAGCGCTGGCTGGGATACCCACTACCTCCCAAACCTATCTGGTTGCAAATGCGCAATTGCAGCCAGCAGTGAGCTGCCTGGTCTGAGAGAGACATCTGTCAGCTCTCTGCTGCTGCAGCGAGCCTCAACACAGCAGCTGCCCCCAGGTAGTCCGGGGGTCCTCAGCTCTTTCTGAGCAGCCCCCGACCAGATATAGACCCAGCCCCCTCCCCACCACCTGGACCAATCACCGCCCCTTCCCCCACACCAATTGCATGCAGAGTGTCAGCAGGGCACGCCTCCTTAACCCACTGTGCAGGCAGAGAGGCAGCAAGATCCCCCTCCCTACCCCACTGTGCAGGCAGAGAGGCAGCAAGACCCCCTCCCTACCCCACTGTGCATGCAGAGAGGCAGCGAGACCCCTCCCTACCCCACTGTGCATGCAGAGAGGCAGTGATGCCCCCCTCCCTACCCCACTGTGCATGCAGAGAGGCAACCAGACCCCCTCCCCACCCCACTGTGTATGTAGAGAGGCAGCGAGACCCCCTCCCTACCCCACTGTGCATGCAGTGAGGCAGTGAGACCCCGTCCCTACCCCACTGTGCATGCAGAGAGGCAGCGAGACCCCCACACTACCCCCACTGTGCATGCAGAGAGGCAGCGAGACCCCCTCCCTACCCCACTGTGCATGCAGAGAGGCAGCGAAACCCCCTCCCTACCCCACTGTGCATGCAAAGAGGCAGTGATGCCCCCCTCCCTGCCTCCACCAATCACGTTCGGTGTGGCAGCGAGACCCCCTTCCTACCCCAATGTGCATGCAGAGAGGCAGTGATGCCCCCCTCCTTACCAACACCAATCACGTGCAGAGTGGCAGCGGGGACCACCCCACCCCACAGACAGCGGGCAGTGTGGTAACGGCACCCTCTCCCACCCAGCAACTACGTTCAGAGTCGGCCCCGCTACCTTCAGGCTCCGCCCCTGTAGACCCCACCACCTCATGCCCCACTCCCTGGTACTGCCCGGTGGGCATTGCCCAAGGGGCACCTACCTTTGCCCTCGACCTTGCCCGGTGTCCTCAATGGCCTTCAGTTCTCCCGGCGAGGTCATCATGACTCGTCCTCATACATGTGGCCAGCTGTTTTCCTCACCGGACCCAACCTCTCCCGGTGAGGCTGCAAAGGCAAGTGTGGCGCACAATTCCATCCCAGGCTCACTAATTTCATTTAAATTTGTTTTAAAATAGATTGAAATAATTTATTCAGCCTCTTGCCGGAAATGGGCAGGAGACTGAATCCGCTGTTTATCCATTGCCGGTGAAGATTGCAAGAGGTGAGAAATGGGACGTGGACCTGAGTTCCAGGCTGTCACGCGGTTTTACTTGATCACCCCACCATCAATGGACAGGGAGTAGCTGTTATCCTGCCCCCCTATCGTGTGTGTGTTGCGTGTGTCTATATTGTCTGTACCAGTATGCATGTGTGTGTGTGCGTGTTTGTGTGTGAGCAACAGAGTACCTGACGAGTGTTCCTAAGTGTGCGTTATTCTGGAGTGTTGCAGCAATTTTGGTTCTTGAATTTGTGTGTGAGTGGGAGTATCTAAATCTGATTGCTTCTATCAACAAATGTGTGTTTTAATGTATGTGTGTTTGGGTGTGTCTGTGTGTTTGTATTCCTGTTGCTCTCGGAGAGCTTGTGGTGGCACAGGGGATAGCATTGCTGCCTCACAGCAGCAGAGGTCCTGGTTCAATTGCAGGTTTGGCCACTGTCTGTGCAGATTCTGCATGTTCTCCCCATGTCTGCGTGAGTTTCCTCCGAGTGCTCCAGTTTCCTCCCACTATCTGAAAGTTGTGCTGGTTGGGTGCATTGGCCGTGCTAAATTTTCCCTCAGTGTACCTGAACAGGCGCTGGAGTGTGGTGACTCGGGGATTTTTATAGTAACTTCATTGCAATGTTAATGTTCGCATACTTGTGACACTGATGAATAAATTTCAAATTTAATGAAATATGTTTTCTCTCTGTGAGATCCTGCTGTGCAGATATGACCAATAAAATTAATTCTGTGGCCTGGTGATTGGGTGGGTGAACTGGTGTTATATGCAGAGGGTGAAAAGGATTCTGTCTCAATATTTTACGCATGAAGGAATAGTGTTTGAGGTCACATGTCTATGGAAAGTCACAGCACTCAGAAGACATCCCAGCCCATAGACCCTGAGACAATTGTCAGTGGCTGAAAGAATTAATAACCGGATACAGAGATTCAACAAGAGCAGCAAACCCAGTACAGGAAATGACAAGAAAATCAATACAGTTAAACAGCCTTTCTAGAATTAGGAACTGGACACAGGGGACGGGAGTTTCCAGCCTCACTCTTCCCCAAGCTGCAAAATCCCACCCGTGTTCAACAGACCTTCCCATTCTCCGCCCCTCGCCTGCTCCGATTCCCGTGGCGGTCGGGCCGGTCCAATTCCAGCCAGAGACTTACCCGGAACACCAACAATCGCCAGGAGGGGATAGTAAAAACATTGAATCACCATCAGTAGATATTGAGTCCGATCAGCTGATGTCATAATCCAATAATAATCAGTCAACACAGAAATCCAATAGAATAAACTCCTGTCCTTGGTTGGAACATTCCGGTTCATTGTTCCCAGATTCCGATCCATTGTTGCAAGATTCCAATCCATTGTTCCCAGATTCTGATCCATTGTCGTAACATTCCAATCCATTGTTCCCAGATTCTGATCCATTGTTGGAAGACTCCAATCCATTGCTCCCAGATTCTGATCTCTCCTCTCCCTCCCTCTCTCTCCACAGCCGCTGATCTCTGTTGCTGTCGGAGTTGCCGCTCCCGCTGACCCAATGGGACAACACATTGAACGGAATCCCTTATTAATAGAAGAGGGGAATCCCTCCAGGCACACTAATCAGATCCATGGAGACTCACATCAATTCCAGTCACTGAACAAACAGCTTCACTTAACCCCCTTCAATCCAACACTTTTTATACCCAACGTAGAACAGTTACAGCCTCGATGGGGTGTTGAGGGTCAGGGAGGGATGGAAAGTTGGAAATAATGTAGGGTCAATATTAATTCGATACAGCAGAGATCACTCTGCTAGTGTTAATTTCGAGACGACGAGAATACAAAAGCAGGGGTGTACTGCTGAGGGTTTATAAGACACTGGTCTGACCGCATTCACAATATTGTCAGCAATTATGGTCCCCGTATCTAAGGAAGGATGTGCTGGCCTTGGAGAGGGTTCAGAGCAGGTTCACAAGAATGATCCGGGGAATGAAAGACTTGACGCATGAGGAGCGTCTGATGTCTGGGGGTCCACACTCGATGCAGTTTGGAAGTATGAGGAAGGGGATAACATTGAAACTTACAGAATAATGAAAGGCCTGGATAGAGTGCACTTGGGGAAGATGTTTCCATTAGTTGGGGAGACTTGGACCCGAGGGCACAGACTCAGAGGAAAGGGACGGCCCTTTAGAAATGTGATGTGGAGATGGCGGTGTTGGACTGGGGTGTGCGCAGTAAGAAGTCTCACAACACCAGTTTCCCACTCACCTGATGAAGGAGCAGCGTTCCGAAAGCTCGTGATTCGAAATAAACCTGTGGGACTTTAACCTGCTGTTGTGAGACTTCTTAGTTCAGAACTGAGACGAGGAGGAATTTCTTCAGCCAGAGGGTGGTGAATCCGGCACGGTAGCACAGTGGTTAGCACTGCTGCTTCACAGCTCCAGGGACCTGGGTTTGATTCCCGGCTCGGGTCACTGTCTGTGTGGAGTCTGCACGTTCTCCCCGTGTCTGCATGAGTTTTCTCCGGGCGCTCCGGTTTCCTTCCAAAGTCCCATAGAAGTGCTGGTTAGGTACATTGGCCATGCTAAATACTCCCTCAGTGTTATCCAAACAGGCGCCAGAGTGTAGCAACTGTGGGATTTTCACAGTAACTTCATTGCAGTGTTGATGTAAGCCTACTTGTGACACGAATAAATAACCTTTATACTTATTCACTGATGCTTGAGTGTTAAACCTCCCGATACAATCAGCACTTGTTTACACAGCAAAATCAATCCCATTCCAAGAGATACATGGGAGAGTGAACATCGAAGGGTCTGTTCCTCTGCAGCACTTTTCTTTGTTCTTAAGGCATCTTTAAGCATGTTGATTTGGAAATAATTTTATCCAAGATTTAACATAAATCTTCTTCACATCAGGTTATGGATCTCACTTTTATGGTCAGAAAAACATCCTTCAGTTCAGTTCCTGTTGTTCAACTCCTCCAAAACAGTCATGGGGGCGATGGGTTATTCACTCAGACATTTCCCTCAGATGCTTTTAATGTGATAATCCTTGGAAATTTAAACAGATAGTGAAAAAATCATGACAGTTCAATGAATCCGATCACATTGCAGAATGCCAAGACTAAAATAACCTGCTGCCTGGCTAATTGGATTAGCTATGTTGCCTCACAGCACCAGGGACACAGGTTCGATTCCCGGCTTGGGTCACTGTCTGTGCGGAGTCTGCATGTTCTCCCCATGTCTGCATGGGTTTCCTCCGGCTGCTCCGGTTTCCTCCCACAGTCTGAAAAACGTGCTGTTAGGTGGATTGGCAATGCTAAAGTGTCCTTAGTGTCCACAGATGTACTGGATAGGTGGATTGGCCATTCTACATTGCCCCTTAGTGTCCACAGATGTACTGGATAGGTGGATTGGCCATTCTACATTGCCCCCTAGTGTCCACAGATGTACTGGATAGGTGGATTGGCCATTCTACCTTGCCCCTTAGTGTCCACAGATGTACTGGTTCAGTGGATTGGCCATTCTACATTGCCTCTTAGTGTCCACAGATGTACTGGTTCGGTGGATTGGCCATTCTACATTGCCCCTCAGTGTCCACAGATGTGCGGGTTAGGTGTATTGGCCATGCTAATTGCCCCTTACTATCCAAAGATTTGCAGGTTAGGTGAATTGGTCATGCTAAATTTAGCACTCATGCCACGCTGAATCGTATAATTCTAGTGCAGAAGGAGGCCATTCAGCCCATCGAGTCTGCACCGGCCACAATCCCACCCAGGCCCTGTCCCTGTAACCCCATGCATTTACTCTAGCAAGTCTCCCTGACACTAAGGGGCAATTTAGCATGGCCAATCCACCGAACCTGCATATCTTTGGACTGTGGGAGGAAACCGGAGCACCCGGAGGAAACCCACGCAGACACGGGGAGAACGTGCAAACTCCACACAGACAGTGACCCGAGGCCAGGAATCGAACCAGGGTCCCTGGCGCTGTGCCACCCCACGAAGTATCAATCTATTTCTGAATATGAAGATTAATTAATGTTGGGGGTACAGAGTGTGAGCAGAATAAGAGGATTTTCGGGCACCTTCGTGTTGAGCTGGGCCAGAGAACGGGGCTTTAAACATTTCAATTCAGTTTGTAAAATCTGGAAATAAGTCAGTGAAAATAGCGGTGAAGTTGATGGGTTGTTTTAAAAGCCTGACCAGTTCACTGATGTACTTCAGGAGAGGTCCTTACCCAGGCTCAGCTCTACGTGACTCCAGCCCCACACCAATGTGGTTGACTCAACTGTCCTCTGAAGTGACTGAGTCTGCCCTGTGTTTGTAAGAAAGCTCCAACGATGAATTTCCAAGGATGGACACTAAAGTCAGCAATGCCCACACACTGAGAATGAACAATACTGATTTTGGCACGAAACATCGGTTATGTTACACCACACTAAGGGCCTCATGGTCTGATTTGCCAGCGGGATAAAGCCTCAGACCAGCAGGTTGTGTAGTGTCCAAAGATGTGCAGGTTGGGTGGATTGGCCATGCTGAATTGCCCCTTCGTGTCCAAAGATGAGAAGGACAGGTGGATTAACCATGCTAACTTGCCCCTTCGTGTCCAAAGATATGGAGGATCGGTTGATTGGCCATGTTAAATTGCCTTAACGGGCGCGAAAACTTGGTAAAGTCAGGTGTGAGGCGATTAGTACAATCTGTGCAGATGTCCACTTTACCAAGGCCCGAAAATGGCCGCGATCCGAACCGCGCCCGAAATGGGTGATGCATTTAAATTGACTTAATGAGCTGGATGCCCAATCTTACCTGCATTTCCGCCCTTACCATCGCGTTCGCCCGTCCAGATTCGGCGCGGAACAGATGTGCTCGGCAAAGGTCTGTTTCGGGCAGTCCAGCTCTGAGGAGGTAAGATCAGAGCTTCTGGCGGCTCTCTTACTCAGATCAGTGGTGGGGGGAGAGGGGGTGTGGGTGCGGGAGGCCGGAGGTGGATCAGATCATTCTCTGGTCATGGGGGGAGGGGAGGGAGGTGGATCAGATCATTCTCTGGTCATGGGGGGAGGGGAGGGAGGTGGATCAGATCATTCTCTGGTGAAGGGGGCAGGGGTGGGAGGGTTGCTGTTGCCATTCTGCGGGTGATTGGTGGGGGGGGGGGTCGCGATCGGTCTGGGTAGTGGGGGAGGTGGGTGTAAAGGGGGATAGTTATGTTGTGGGGTGGGGCGATGTCTGTGGGGGCCATCACTCCCACCTTTCGCTCCCAGGTCACTTGATCCGCTTGTTGCTGCCCGGGAGCGCTGTGACAGGGGCGCCCATTTCAGATGTATTTCTCACTGCGCACGCGCAGTTCAGAGCTCCGATCGGAGTTGCAGCGTTTCGAGAGCGAGAAGCCCCGCCCACAGAGCGATTCACACTCACAATGTTTTTTCCAGGGTAAGTGCGTATGGGCCCCCCGGAGAACAGATTTCCAAGTCGGATCTGAATTGCGTCCAGATTCAGTGCATGAAATCAAAATGGTAAAATCGGGCCCTTAGTGTGCAAAGGTGTACAGGTTCGGGGGATTGGCCATGCTAAATTGCCCCTTAGTGTCCAAAGACATGCTGGTCAGGTGCATTGACCATGCTAAATTCTCCCTAAGTACATGCGAACAGGTGCCGGAGTGTGGCGACTCGGGGATTTTCACAGTCGATTCATAGAGATTTACAGCATGGAAACAGGACCTTTGGCCCAAACTGTCCACACATCCCAGTTTTCACCAATAAGCTAGTCTCAATTGCCCGCATTTGGCCCACATCCCTTTATACCTGTAGAAATCATAGAATCCCTAATGTGCAGAAGGAGGCCATTTGGCCCATCGTGTCTGCACCAATCACAATCCCACCCAGACCCTATCCCTGTAACCCCACCCATTTATCATGCTCGTCCACCTGACACTAAGGGGCAATTTACTATAGCCAATCAACCTAACCTGCTCACCTTTGGACTGTGGAAGGGAACTGTAGCACCCGGGGGAAACCCACGCAGACACGGGGAGAATGTGCAGACTCCACACAGACAGAGACCTGAGGCTGGAATTGAACCCGGGTCCCTGCCGCTGTGAGGCAGCAGTGCTAACCACTGTGCCACTGTGCAGCCCATCTTACCCATGTAACTGTCTAAATGCTTTTTGAAAGGCAAAATTTTACCCGCCTCCACTACTGCCTCTGGCAGCTCGTTTGCAATAAGTGACTTTTCAACAAAATTAACTTAATTGCAGAGTTAATATAAGCCTACTTGTGACCAATAAATAAACTTTAATCTGTAAACGGTGCCATCTTTGATGAAGAGTAAGATAAAAACAAAATACCGTGGATGCTGGAATCTGAAATAAAAACAGGAAATGCTGGAAAAACTCAGCAGGTCCGACAGCATCTGAGAGAATAGAGCAAATGTTTCAACTCTGGATGACCCTTCGTCAGACTCAAAGCGTTGTTTCTATTCTCTCTTCTGTCTGTGTGGAGTTTGCACATTCCCTCCGTGTCTGTGTGGGTTTCCTCCGGGTGCTCCGGTTTCCTCCCGCAGTCCAAAGATCTGCAGGTTAGGTGGATCGACCATGATAAATCGGCACTTAGTGTCAGGGGGACTAGCAGGGTAAATATGTGGGGTTACGGGGATAGGGCCTGGGTGGGATTGTTGTTGGTGTAGGCTCGATGGGCCAAATGGCCTCCTTCTGCACTATAGGGATTCTATGATTCACAGATGCTGTCAGACCTGCTGAGATTTTCCAGTATTTTCTGTTTTTGATAAAGTTATACCTCCCAAAGTAAACAGACAGTGGAAACAGAAGGTCCCTTATTTTATAACAAAATGGCGATTCTCGAACCACTGCCCAGAATCGACAGTCAGAAAAGGAACTTTGCTGTTAAATTAAAGTACTGTGTTCAGTGACACACGTTAAAATAATCTGGGTCAAATACCTTCAATTCACAATATTGATTACACAATAATGATTACACAATACTGATTACACAATACTGATTACACAAGACTGATTACACAACATTGATTACACAATACTGATTACACAACATTGATTACACAATATTGATTACACAACATTGATTACACAATTTTGATTACACAACATTGATTACACAATACTGATTACACAGTATTGACTACACAATACTGATTACACAACATTGATTACACAATATTGATTACACAATATTTATTACACAACATTGATTACACAATATTGATTACACAGTATTGATTACACAACATTGATTACACAGTAATGATTACACAACATTGATTACACAATATTACAAAGAACAAAACAGCACAGGAACAGGTCCTTCGGCCCTCCAAGTCCGCGCCACTCCCTGGTCCAAACTAGACCATTCTTTTGTATCCCTCCATTCCCACTCCGTTCATGTGGCTAACCAGATAAGTCTTAATGGTTCCCAGTGTATCCGCCTCCACCACCTTGCCCGGCAGCGCATTCCAGGCTCCCACCATCCTCTGTGTAAAATACGTCCTTCTGATATCCGTGTTAAACCTTCCCCCCCCTCACCTTGAACCTATGACCCCTCGTGAACGTCACCGCCGGCCTGGGAAAAAGCTTCCCACCGTTCACCCTAACTATGCCTTTCATAATTTTATACACCTCGATTAGGTCACCCCTCATCCTCCGTCTTTCCAGTGAGAACAACCCCAGTTTACCCAATTTCTCCTCATAACTAAGCCCTTCCATACCAGGCAACATCCTGGTCAACCTCCTCTGTACTCTCTCTAAAGCCTCCACGTCCTTCTGGTAGTGTGGCGACCAGAACTGGACGCAGTATTCCAAATGCGGCCGAACCAACGTTCGATACAATTGCAACATCAGACCCCAACTTTTATACTCTCTGCCCCATCCTATGAAGGCAAGCAAGCCATATGCCTTATTCACTGCCTTCTCCACCTGTGACGTCACCTTCAAGGATCTGTGGACTTGCACACCCAGGTCCCTCTGCGTATCTACACCCTTTATTGTTCTGCCATTTATCGTATAGCTCCTCCCTACGTGAGTTCTACCAAAATGCATCACTTCGCATTCATCTGGATTGAACTCCATCTGCCATTTCTTTGCCCAAATTTCCAGCCCATCTATATCCTTCTGTAGCCTCTGACAATGTTCCTCACTATCTGCAAGTCCAGCCATTTTCGTGTTGTCCGCAAAGTTACTGATCACTCCAGTTACAGCTTCTTCCAGATCGTTTATGCTATCACAAATAGCAGAGGTCCCAATACAGAGCCCTGCGGAACATCACTAGTCACAGGCATCCAGCCGGAAAAGGACCCTTCCACTACCACCCTCTGTCTTCTGTGACCAAGCCAGTTCTCCACCCATCTAGCCACCTTCCCCTTTATCCCATGAGATCCAACCTTTTGCACCAACCTACTATGAGGGACTTTGTCAAACGATTTACTAAAGTCCATATAGACGACATCCACGGCCCTTCCCTCGTCAACCATTCTAGTCACTTCTTCAAAAAACTCCACCAGGTTAGTGAGGCATGACCTCCCTCTCACAAAACCATGCTGACTATCGTTAAGGAGTTTATTCCTTTCTAAATGCGCATACATCCTAGCTCTAAGAATCCTCTCCAACAACTTCCCTACCACAGACGTCAAGCTCACCGACCTATAATTTCCCGGGTTATCCTTCCTACCCTTCTTAAATAACGGGACCACATCAGCTATCCTCCAATCATCTGGGACCTCACCTGTGTCCAGTGACGAGACAAAGATTTGCGTCAGAGGCCCAGCGATTTCATCTTTCGTCTCCATGAGCAGCCTTGGATAGATTCCATCAGGCCCTGGGGATTGGTCAGTCTTTATATTCCTCCTTTGTAATGGAGATTTTCTCTAATGGGTCAACACTCCCCTCCGAGACACTCCCAGTCAACACATCCCTCTCCTTTGCGAATGCCGATGCAAAGTATTCATTTAGTATCTCCCCTACTTCTTTGGGCTCTGAAGCATAATTCCCCACTTTTGTCCCTGAGAGGTCCGATTTTTTCCCTGACAACCCTTTTGTTCCTAACGTATGAATAAAATGCCTTGGGATTCTCCTTAATCCTGTCTGCCATGACATTTCGTGACCCGTTTTTGCCCTTCTAATTCCTCGTTTGAGTTCTTTCCGACTTTGTATTACTCCGGAGCTCCCTCTGTTTTTAGCTGCCTGGACCTAACGTACGCCTCTCTTTTCTTTTTCACCAATCCCTCAATTTCCCTGGTTATCCATGGTTCTCGATTCCTACCTTTCCTATCCTTCTTTTTTACAGGCACATGCCTATCCTGCAGCCCTATCAAATGTTCCTTAAAAGACTCCCACATGCCAGATGTGGATTTACCCTCAAACAGCCTCTCCCAATCAACAGCTGCCAATTTCTGCCTAATCCCACTTAAGTTAGCCTTCCCCCAATCCAACACCTTACCCTTGGGACACCACTCATCCTTTTCCATCACTATCCTAAAGCTAACAGAATTGTGGTTATTTTTGCCACATGTTCCCCTACCGTAACTTTGAAAACCTGACCGGGCTCATTCCCCGGTACTAGGTCCAGTATAGCCCCCTCTCTAGTCGGGCTATCTACATATTGTTCCAAAGAACCTTCCTGTACACATTTTACAAATTCCTCCCCATTCAGACTCCCAGCCCTACGCGATTTCCAGTCTATGCCAGGGACATTGAAGTCTCCCACTACAACAACCCTATTTTTCCTGCACCTATCCATTATCTCCTGACATATCCGTTCTTCCACTTCCCTTGGGCTGTTGGGGGGCCTGTAGCATACCCCCAACATCGTGACTGTGCCCTTCCTGTTTCTAAGCTCCACCCACAGTGACTCGTTACACGACCCCTCTGAATTGTCCCCCCTCTGCACCGCTGTACTATATTCTCTAACTAATACTGCTACTCCCCCACCTCTTTTGGTCCCTCCTCTGTCTCGCCTAAAACACTTGTACCCCGGAATATTCAGAATATTGATTCCACAACATTGATTACACAATATTGATTAAACAATATTGATTAAACAACTTTGATTACACAGTATTGATTACAGCACTTTGATTACAGAATTTTGATTACACAACTTTGATTACACAATATTGATTACACAACATTGATTACACAACATTGATTACACAATGTTGATTCGACAACATTGATTACACAACATTGATTACACAATACTGATTGTACAATATTTGTTGCACAATATTGATTTGACAACATTGATTACACAATACTGATGACACAATATTGATTATACAACATTCAGACAGACAGTGAAGAAATATAAACGGCATCATAATCTCTGTAAACTACTCAGTTTCCTTTAATTGACTGGTACTGGAGTGTGAAAAGACTACAATGTGACCAGCAAATATTCACTTAGCAAAAGCGAGTCACAATCTAAGAGATGTATCATAAAGAGTGCATTATACATGCTGAATTCCAAGATCACAGCATTCCCGTGAACCATCGAACCCACGGCAGTGCAGAAGGAGGCCCTACGGCCCATCGAGTCTGCACTGACTCTCTGACAGAGCATCTTACCTGCATTGGAATGATCCGGGTACATGTTTTCTTTTAAGACCAAAGTTAATATTTAAATGTGAAGACCTGAACGCCTCTCAATGCACAAATATTGTTCGTTTCAACATCATTTCCTGCAAACTTTAACATAAATCTGTTTGTTCTGTATCAGGATATGTCCCTAAATATTACAGTGAGGATAACAAACTTCATTGAACTTTTTGCCATTCATCTCCTCCAATAAATTCGTGAGGTGATTGATTAAGCGCTAAAATAATTCACTAAATTTGTTTCAAGCTTGAGAATACTTGAAACATAGAGTGCAAAATCACTGGGGACTTCATTGGGGCAGCACAGTGGTCAGCACTGCTACCTCACAGCGCCAGGGACCCAGGTTCGATTCCCGGCTTGGGTCACTGTGTGGAGTTTGCATGTTCTCCCCCATATCAGCGTGTGTTTTGTCCGGGTGCTCCGGTTTCCTCCCACAGTATGAAAGACGTGCCGATTGCAGTGCAGAAGGTGTCTATTCGGCCCTTCACGCCTGCACTGACCACAAACCCACCCAGCCCCCATGCCGGTAATCCCTCTTTACCCTTGCTAGTGCCCCCTGGCACTGAGGGGGAATTTAGGCATGGCCAATCCACCTAACCCGCACATCTTTGGAGTGTGGGAGGAAGCTGGGGCACCCGGAGGAAACCCACGCAGACACGGGGAGAACGTGCAGACATCACACAGACAGTGATCCAAGTTGGGAGTTGAACCCGGGTTCCTGTGCTGTGAGGCAGTAGTGCTAACCATTGTGTCACGGTATGGTCCAGTCATTCACTGGCGCTTGAGACCTTGCAATGTAATCAGAACCTGTCTGATACAGTAAACAATAAATCACATTCTAAAAGATTTATCACAAACTGTGCATCAAATGCTGCTATCCCAGAGTGGTTAGCACTGCTGCATCACAGCGCCAGGGACCTGGGTTTGATTCTTGGCTTGGGTCAGTGTCTGTGCTGAATCTGCATGTTGATATAGAATAGTCATAGAATCCCTACACAGCAGAAGGAGGCCATGCAGCCCATCACATCTGCACCGACCACAATCCCACACAGACCCTGTCCCCGCAACCCCACATATCTATTCTGCTAGTCCTCCTGACACTCAGGGGTAATGTAGCGTGACCAATCCACGTAACCCAGACATCTTTGGCGTGTGGGAGGAAAGCGGAACACCCGGAGGAAACCCATACAGACAGGGGGAGAACATGCAGACTCCGCACAGAGAGCGACCCAAGGCTGGAATTGAACACAGGTCCCTGGCGCTGTGAGACGGCACTGCTAACCACTGTGCCACCGTGCCGCGTTGTCCCCATGTCTGTGTCTCCATGGGTTTCCTCCGGGTGCTCTGGTTTCCTCCCACAGTCCGACCGACGTGCTGGTTAGATGTATTGGCCATGCAAAATTGTCCCTCAGTGGAAGAACAAATGTAGGGGGGACGTATACAATAAATGGCAGAGCCATCAAGAGTATAGAAACACAGAGGGACCTCGGTGTGCAAGTCCACAAATCCTTGAAGGCGGCAGTAGAGGTGGAGAAGGTGGTGAAGAAGGAATATGGCATGCTTTCCTTGATAGGACGGGGTATAGAGTATAAAAGCTGGAGTCTGATGTGGCAGTTGTACAGAACGCTGGTTAGTCCACATTTGGAATATTGCATCCATTTCTGGTCGCCACACTACTGGGGCGGCACGGTAGCACAGTGGTTAGCACTGCTGCTTCACAGCTCCAGGGTCCTGGGTTCGATTCCCGGCTCGGGTCACTGTCTGTGTGGAGTTTGCACATTCTCCTCGTGTCTGCGTGGGTTTCCTCCGGGTGCTCTGGTTTCCTCCCACAGTCCAAAGATGTGCGGGTTAGGTTGATTGGCCAGGTTAAAGAAATTGCCCCTTAGAGTCCTGGGATGCGTAGGTTAGAGGGATTAGCAGGTAAAATATGTGAGGGTAGGGCCTGGGTGGGATTGTGGTCGGTGCAGACTCGATGGGCCGAATGGCCTCCTTCTGCACTGTAGGGTTTCTATGATTTCTATGATTTCTACCAGGAGGACGTGGAGGCTTTAAAGAGAGTGCAGAGAAGGTTTGCCAGGATGTTGCCTGGTAGGGAGGGTCTTAGATATGAGGGGAGATTTGGTGAGCTGGGCTTGTTCTCCCTGGAAAGACGGAGAATGAGGGGAGACCTAATAGAGGTGTACAAAATTATGAAGGGTATAGATAGAGTGAACAGTGGGAAGCTTTTTCCCAGGTCGGAGGTGACGATCACGAGGGGTCACGGGCTCAAGGTGAGAGCGGCGAGGTATAACTCAGACATCAGAGGGACGTTTTTTACACAGAGGGTGGTGGGGCCTGGAATGCGCTGCCAAGTAGGGTGGTGGAGGCAGACACGCTGGCATCATTTAAGACTTACCTGGATAGTCACATGAGCAGTCTGGGAATGGAGGGATACAAACGAATGGTCTAGTTGGACCAAGGAGCGGCACAGGCTTGGAGGGCCGAAGGGCCTGTTTCCTGTGCTGTACTGATCTTTGTTCTTTGTACTCGAACAGGTGCCGGAGTGTGGCGACTATGGGATTTTCACAACGTCATTGCTGTGCTAATGTAAGCCGACATGTGACACGAATAAATAAACTTATCTCAAACAATGACGAGACAGAGTACAGGAATGAGATAGGGAATCTGGTGAACTGGTGCAGCCACAGTAATCCCTCCCTCAATGTCAGCAAAATGAAGGAGATTGTCATCGACTTCAGGAAGCGTAAAGGAGAACATGCCCCTGTCTACATCAATGGGGACGAAGAAGAAAGGGTCAAGAAATTCAAGTTTTTAGTGTCCAGAACACCAACAACCTGTCCTGATCCCCACATGCCGACACTATAGTTCAGAAAGCCCACCAACGCCTCTTACTTTCTCAGAAGACTGAGGAAATTTGGCATGTCAGCTCCGAATCTCAGTAACTTCTACAGATGCATTCTTTCTGGTTGGGTCACAGCTTGGTGTGTCTCCTGCTCTGCCCAAGACTGTAAGGAAGTACAAAAGGTTTTGAATGTAGCCCAATCCATCACGCAAACCAGCCTCGCATCCATTGACTCTGTCTATACTTCCCGCTGTCTCGGCTACGCATCCAGCATTATTAAGGACCCCACGTACCCGGGACATTCTCTCTTCCACCTTCTTTCTTCGGGAAAAAGATACAAAAATCTGAGGTCACGTATCAATCGACGAAAGAACAGCTTCTTCTCTGCTGCTGTCAGACTTTTGAATTGACTTACCTCGCATTTAGTTGATCTTTCTCTGCACCCGAGCTATGACTGTGACACTACATTCTGCACGCTCTCCTTTCCTTCTCTATCTTTTGTCTGTATCGCGCGCAAGAAACAATACTTTTCATTATATATTAATAAATGTGACAATAATAAATCAAATCAAATCCAGATAAGCTGAAAATTAAGCTCACATCAATTTTGTGAAGCCCTTTCAGTCCCAGCAAGTCATTTGCAGTTGTCTTATTTACCAAACGGTCGCTACTTATCCGTTTGAGACATTAATATTCAAAAGAAAACAAGAATAAATGACCTTCTTGTTGCCAGGATCTGAGATTTAGTGTTGATCTAAAAGGTAACTCAGTAAAAAGAAAGGTAATTCGACAAGAAAACCAGATGAATGGGAAATCGAATAGCTTTTTCCATAATTCACACAGACCCATAATTTGCAAAACCGTGGTTATATGATGCAGTCATATAACAAAGTGAATTTTAAATTGTATCTCTGCAAATCATCTTAATTTGGATTGCTCATCCACACAGACCACGATTCCAGCTGTGGAAACTCTTTTAATTCATATCATTCATTCTCTCTCTCTATATTTGTTTACCCAACAATAATAAGATCAGATAGTCTGAGACTAGGTGACACAGTGGTTAGTGCTGCTCCCTCACAGCGTCAGAGACCAGGGTTCGCTTCCCGGCTTGGGTTACTGTCTGTGCGGAGTCTGACTGTTGTCCCCCATGTCATAGAGTCAGAGAGGTTTACAGCATGGAAACAGGCCCTTCAGCCCAACTGGTCCATGCCACCTTTTTTTAACTACTCAGCTACTCCCAATTGCCTGTATTTGGCCCATATCCCTCTATACCCATCTTACCCATGTAACTGTCTAAATGCTTCTTAAAAGACAAAATTGTATCCGCCTCTGCTACTGCCTCTGGCAGCTTCTTCCAGACATTCACCGCCCTCTGTGTGAAACAATTGTCCCTCTGGGCCTTTTTGCATCTCTCCCCTCTCACCTTAAAGCTATGTCCTCTACGTTTGGAGTCCCCTACCTTCGGGAAAAGATGTGGACTATCTGGGGCGGCACAGTGGCACAGTGGTTAGCACTGCTGCTTCACAGCACCAGGGACCCGGGTTCAATTCTGGTCTCACGTCACTGACTGTGTAGAGTTGGCACATTCTCCCTGTGTCTGCGTGGGTTTCCTCCGGGTGCTCCGATTTCCTCCCACATTCCAAAGATGTGTGGGTTAGGTTGATTGGCCATGCTAAATTGACCCTAGTGTCAGGAGAATTAGCAGGGATATGTGGGGTTATGGGAATAGGGCCTGGGTGGGATTGTGGTCGGTGCAGACTTGATGGGCCGAATAGCCTCCTTCTGCACACCAGGGATTCTGTGATTTGATGTTTAACACAGAAGTGAATTTGAAACATTATTTCTGTTTTCCTCCCCAGACAAACACGTTCTTTCCTGGCTGGTCTTTCGGGGCGTGGTTGTTGTTTGCGCTTAGAATCTGCTTCAGCACTTGATGTAACATCAACCCAGTCGTTGCATAAGCAGTAACACCGAATATATCATTGTAGAGGACATCAACTCACTTCCTGCGAGCTTCATTGCAGCTGAATATCACATGAAGCAACTAGAGCAGCATCACCTTCTGAGAAATGAAGACCAGAGTGCGATTGTAAACTGTCAACATTTTTAAAATCTTAAGGAGACATTCGACCTTCGGCATTTGTTGAAACTTCTTTTTGTAAAAGTCTTTGAAGAACAATGAGCCAAACTGTCGTGGAAACTGCATTTTATTTCAGGATTTGAATATTTCAAGCAGCCTCATTGTAAGGTTTACTAGTTCCTCAACAGAAAACAGAAGATTCATTCCTGAAACATTACACTGTGCATCACATCATTGAGCTGACAGCAAATCAGCATCATGACATTGCTGTTTTAACGGGGGAATTTGGCCGAAAAATCTCTTATTTATAATGTCGTGCGGAATAAAAAAAGACGTTCCTTCTCATTTTAAACATCGCCATCTGTGAAACATGGGAGCTAAAAAAAACATTGCACGGGAGTTATTCATGACGATGCTTTGTCCGTCAGGCTCCCTTCTCATTTCTCATTCTGAAACCATCCAGTAAAACCCGGTGGCCACATGATGCTTTTGCCTTGTTAAATGTTGCATTATTTTGGGTTGAATGGAATCCAGTGGTTCAGTTCTGTTTTTGCATTGGCTTCAAGCGGATCGAGTTTATACAGCTTTATATTCCATGGCATGACTTGAGCTGAGCTCAAAGCAGGTTGGACGGTTGAGTTCAGTTGAACGGTAAGATGTCACAGCAATTTCATTGCAATGTTAATGTAAGCCGACTTGTGACACTAATAAATAAACTTTTAAACTAACATTTTTATTAAAGACAACCTTTCTTGATTAGTGCCCTGCACCCTAACAGCCTCTCCACCTACAGGGAAACATCTACACTCGAGATACAGAATTTCAGTGACTCCCTATTCACAGGATAATATATCGACATATCGATTGTGGTCCTTCAGTACTTTTCCATTCACAGAGATATACGTTCTAAATATGTCTCTTTGCGCATCTCTATCCACACCTCCCATCCATTGACTCTGTCTACACTTCCCGCTGCCTCGGAAAAGCAGCCGGCATAATCAAGGACCCCACACCCGCCGGGCACTCTCCCTCCCACCTTCTTCCATCAGGTGACCTCCGTCTGAGGTCACGTACCAACCAACTCAAGAACAGCCTCTTCCTTGCTGCCATCAGACTTTTGAATGGACCTATCCCGCATTAAGTTGACCTTTCTCTACACCCTAGATATGACTGTAACATTCAGCACCCTCTCCTTTCCCTGGAATCATAGAAACCCGACAGTGAAGAAAGAGGCCATTCGGCCCATCGAGTCTGCATTGACAACAATCCCACCCGGGTCCTATCCCCATCGTCCCAAATATTTACCCTGCTAATCCCTCTAACCTACATATCCCAGGACACTAAGGGGCAATTTATCATTGCCAATGCACCTAACCCGCACCCACCTTTGGATTTTGGGAGGAAACCAGATCCGGAGGAAACCCACGCAGACACGGGGAGAATGTGAAAACTCCACACAGACAGTGGCCCAAGCCGGGAATCAAACCCAGTTCTCTGGAGCTGTGATGCAGCAGTGCGAACCACCATGCCATTGTGCTGCTCACCACTGTGCAATATGCATTGTCTGTATAGCGTGCAAGAAACAATACCTTTCACTGTATACTAATACATGTGACAAGAATCAAATCAAATCAAAACAAATCATCACAAAATTAAATAATTTAATTTATTCCTCCATCTGCCAACTTGTTCCCCATTCTGTTATTTTGTCTCTATCTCTGTGCAGACCCTTTGAATCCTCCTCATAGCTTTAATTCACAATTAGTTTAGAATCATATTGGAAATCTGGTAGCTTACTCCCAGCATCTTCAGTTATTTTGTTGACATATATTGGCCGAGTGGTATTATCGCCAGACTATTAATCCAGAAACTCAGCTAATGTTCCAGGGACCCGGGTTCGAATCCCGCCACGAAAGACGATGGAATTTGAATGCAATAAAAAATATCTGTAATTAAGAATCTACTGATGACCATGAAACCATTGTCGATTGTCGGAAAAGCCCATCTGTTTCACGAATGTCCTTCAGGGAAGGAAATCTGCCGTGCGGACCCGGTCTGGCTCACATGTGACTCCAGAGCCGCAGCAATGTGGTGGACTCTCAACTGCCCTCGAGCAAGTAGGGATGGGCAATAAATGTTGGCCCAGCCAGCGACGCCCATGTCCCACGAACAAATAATAAAAAAAACATAAACAGCTACATCCCCAAAACAAATTTTTGCAATGTTTCATAAGTTACAGCCAACCAGCCTGAATGTGCTTCAGTATCCCGACTCACTGTTCCGTGCCTGCTGACGAATTATCTATCCAATCCAGGCTGACAACCTGAGCCACAATCGGACACCTCGACTCTTTGTGCTGCATGCTATGGGATTGTTGTAATCCAAATCTATGACATCAACTGGCCCCATCGTGTAGGGCGGTGAACTCACTTGCCTACATGACAAGGGTGTGATTCAGTATACTACCAATGACGTGAGTTCAATCTCCCTACAGGCTGCAGTAATTTGTAAATATTGTCTCCACACCTTGTCCAAGAGTGGCATAGACAGAGTGGATAGTCAGAGGCTCTTTCCTAGGGTAGAAAAGTCAAGTACTCGGGGCCATAGGTTTAAGGAGCGTGGGGAAAAGATCAGAGGAGATCTGTGAGGCAAGTGTTTTACACAGAGGGTGGTGAATGGCTGGAACGCGCTGCCCGAGGAGGTGGTGGGAGCAGGTACGATAGCGGCATTTAAGGGGCATCTCGATGAATACATGAATAGAATGGGAATGGAAGGATACGGATTCTGTAAGTGCATACGGTTTTAGTTTAGGCAGGCATTATGATCGGCGCAGGCTTGGAGGGCCGAAGGGCCTGTTCCTGCGCTGTACTGTTCTTTGTTCTTTGAGTGGTGAACTGAAATGGGCAGCACGGTGGTACAGTTGTTGGCACTGCTGCCTCACAGTGCCAGGGACCCGGGTTCGACTCCTGGCTTGGATCACTGTCTGTGCGGAGTCTGCATGTTCTCTCCGTGTCTGCATGGGTTTCCTCCGGGTGCCCAAGTTGTCTCCCACAGTCTGAAAGCCGTGCTGGTTAGGTGCATTGGCCATGTTAAATTCTCCCTCTGTGTACCCAAACAGGCACTGGAGTGTGGGGACTAGGGGATTTTCACAGTAACTACATTGCAGTGTTAATGTAAGCCTACTTGTGACAGTAATAAAAACAGCACATTTACTATATCAGCAGTTATCTATTTCAGTGCACTAAAGTCGGCTTTAAGTTTTGGCGATGTTATATGGTTTAAATCCTTCGACTTATACTTATACTTCCACTCCAGATATTGAGAGCTCCTTGCTCTTACGAGTAAGTCCATTGGTTATCCTCTATTGCTGCTATGGAAATGATGTGTTCCACTGTGAAAACAGATGCAGAATACAGAATCCTCAAAATAAAGATTCAGAAGGGTCCAGAGGGGGAAGTCTTTCACATAGAGTGTGGTGAGTGTCTGGAACAAGCTGCCAGAGGCAGTAGGAGAGGGGGGTACAATATTGTATTTTAAAAAGCGTTTAGTCAGTTCCATGGGTACGATGGGTACAGAGAGACATGGGCCAAATGCGGGCAATTGGGACGAGCTTAAAGGTAAAAACTGGGCGGCACGGACAGGTTGGGCCGAAGGGCCTGTTTCCATGCTGTAAACCTCAATGATTCGATAACATAGGAACAGGAATTAAGAGCAGAAGTCGGCAAATTCAGCCCTTCGAGCCTGATCCGTCATTGAATCAGATCATGGCTGATCTCTCCCTGGTCTCAAATCCACCTCCCCACCTGTTCCCCATATCCCCCTCATCCCTTTTTTATTAGAAATATATCTATCTCCTTCCTGAAACCATTCAATGATTCAGACTCCACCGCGCGATGGGGCAGCGAGTTCCACAAACTCACCACCCTTTGCGAGAAGTAGTTC
Source organism: Mustelus asterias (assembly GCF_964213995.1). Taxonomy (NCBI): domain Eukaryota; kingdom Metazoa; phylum Chordata; class Chondrichthyes; order Carcharhiniformes; family Triakidae; genus Mustelus; species Mustelus asterias. The sequence continues at coordinate 5,851 of NW_027591138.1, read as the reverse complement.
CTCCTCATCTCAGTTTTAAATCTATCGCCTCTCAACCTATACCCTGTGACCTCTTGTTCGAGATTGCCCCATAAGAGGAAACATTTGGTCTTCAGTTACTTTATCAATCCCTTTTAAAATTTTATATACCTCCATCAGATCCCCTCTCATCCCTCTGAATTCGAGTGAGTACAAGCCCAAAGTGATTAATCTCTCCTCATACGTCAATCCTCTCACCCCCAGAATCAATCTGGTGAACATCCTCTGAACTGCCTCCAATGCAGCAACATCCTTCCTCAAAGAAAGAGACCAAAACTGGACACAATGCTCCAGATACTCTGCGGGATTTTCATAGAATCATAGATAAAAAGATTCTTATCACTTGGAAAGGTTTCATCAGTAATGAGGGGACCTTAGTACATTTTGTTTTACCCGAAGTGGGAGGCAGCCATTCCTGATCGAAACTGGACGATCTTAATATCTTGGAACAGTGGAGTTCAAAGAGGTGCGAGAGACAATGAAATGGGGGATGGGAGGGAAGGAGGATATGTAAGGAAAGTCACTGAGCTGAGATATATGATTATATATAGAGGTGAGAGGGGAAAGATTTCAAACGGACCTGAGAACATAAGAACATAAGAAATAGGAGCAGGAGTAGGCCATCTAGCCCGTCGAGCCTGCCCCGCCATTCAATAAGATCATGGCTGATCTGACGTGGATCAGTACCACTTACCCGCCTGATCCCCATAACCCTTAATTCCCTTACCCATCAGGAATCCATCCATCCGCGCTTTAAACATATTCAGCGAGGTAGCCTCCACCACCTCAGTGGGCAGAGAATTCCAGAGATTCACCACCCTCTGGGAGAAGAAGTTCCTCCTCAACTCTGTCTTAAACCGACCCCCCTTTATTTTGAGGCTGTGTCCTCTAGTTTTAACTTCCTTACTAAGTGGAAATAATCTCTCCGCCTCCACCCTATCCAGCCCCCGCATTATCTTATAAGTCTCCATAAGATCCCCCCTCATCCTTCTAAACTCCAACGAGTACAAACCCAATCTCCTCAGCCTCTCCTCATAATCCAAACCCCTCATCTCCGGTATCAACCTGGTGAACCTTCTCTGCACTCCCTCCAATGCCAATATATCCTTCCTCATATAAGGGGACCAATACTGCACACAGTATTCCAGCTGCGGCCTCACCAATGCCCTGTACAGGTGCATCAAGACATCCCTGCTTTTATATTCTATCCCCCTCGCGATATAGGCCAACATCCCATTTGCCTTCTTGATCACCTGTTGCACCTGCAGACTGGGCTTTTGCGTCTCATGCACAAGGACCCCCAGGTCCCTTTGCACGGTAGCATGTTTTAATTTGTTTCCATTGAGATAGTAATCCCATTCGTTATTATTTCCTCCAAAGTGTATAACCTCGCATTTATCAACGTTATACTCCATTTGCCATATCCTCGCCCACTCACTCAGCCTGTCCAAATCTCTCTGCAGATCTTCTCCGTCCTCCACACGATTCACTTTTCCACTTATCTTTGTGTCGTCTGCAAACTTCGTTACCCTACACTCCGTCCCCTCCTCCAGATCATCGATATAAATGGTAAACAGTTGCGGCCCGAGTACCGATCCCTGCGGCACGCCACTAGTTACCTTCCTCCAACCGGAAAAACACCCATTTATTCCGACTCTTTGCTTCCTGTCGGATAGCCAGTCCCCAATCCACTTTAACACACTACCCCCAACTCCGTGTGCCCTAATCTTCTTCAGCAGCCTTTTATGGGGCACCTTATCAAACGCCTTTTGGAAATCCAAAAACACCGCATCCACCGGTTCTCCTCCATCAACCGCCCTCGTCACATCTTCATAAAAATCCAACATGTTCGTCAAGCACGACTTTCCCCTCATGAATCCATGCTGCGTCTGATTGATCGAACCATTTCTATCCAGGGGCAACTTCTTCACGCAGAGGGTAGTGTGTGTATGGAATGAGCTGCCAGAGAAAGTGGTTGAGGCAAGTTCAATACCAACATTTAAAAAGCATTTGGATAGAGGGAAAGGATTAGAGGGATATGGACTGAACGCGGGCAATTGGGACCAGCTGGGAGGGCACCATGGTCAGCATGGACTGTTTGGGCCGAAGGGCCTGTTTCCATGCTGTATTGCTCTGTGACTCGATACAGGCTGTATGAGGAGATATTCTGTGACTAGCACTCTGCTGAGTGAAGTTGTAAAACTTGAAGTGTCCTTCCAGAAACCAAGAAAGATTTATGTTTCAAAATACACCCCTGTTTCTGAATATTTTGGCTTTCCACAGTGCAGTGGAAGAGTGTCAGAGTTCATGTGGTTTACCTTGAATATTGTGATAGCAGTTTTGCCTTGAGTATTATTTCTGGAATTTGATCGATCAACATCTGTAAGAGATAATTGACAAGAAATTAGCAGGGGGGTAGTAGGGTAAATATGTGGGGTTATGGGGATAGGGCCTGGGTGGGAATGTGGTCAGTGCGGACTCGATGGGCCAAATAACCTCCTTCTGCACTGCAGGGATTCTATGATTCTATGATCTTGGTTTCAGATAAAGTTCGGCACAACATCGTGGGCCGAAGGGCCTGTTCTGTGCTGTACTGTTCTATGTTCTATCTATGAAAGTGCTTTTAAGACTATTCTCATCAACTGGAATTTTAATAAAACTGTCCATAATATACCACCTAAATCTCCCACACCTCAATTTTAAATTTTGCCTCCACGTAACTGACCCTTCAGCTAAGGGGAACAGCTGCTCCCTCTCTATCCTGTCAATGTCCTTCATAATCTTGTACACCTCGATCAGGTCTTCTCTGCTCCAGAGAAAACAAAGCAAACCAATCCAACCTCTCTTCATAACTTAAATGTTCCGTCCCAGGCAGCATCTTGATGAATCTCCTCTGCACCACCTCCAGTGCAATCACATCCTTCCTATAATGTGTCGACCAGAACTGCGCACAGTGCTCCAGCTGTGGCCAAACCAACGCTCTATACAACTCCATCAAGACCTCTACGTTTTTGTAATCTATACCCCGATTGACAAAGTTGAACAATAATATTCCAGCAACGAGGAATCGCTGGCAACCCCTCATCACACCTCAGCAGCTATAGACGCTGGTCGGGTCTGTGGTCCCGTGAGCCGTCCCTCTGGTCAGGAGGGAACCACTGCCGTTCCATCAGCCCAGGTATTCTGCTGCGGGGAAGCAACTTCACTCTCTCCAAAGTTAGGAGGTGGTGGGAGGAAGCCTCCTCATAGCAGACGTTATTTCCAATCTATTTAGGGTGTAGTGATGACGGAGTGGTTAGCACTGCTGCCTCACAGAGCGAGGGACCCGAGTTCGGTTCCCGGCTTGTGTCACTGCCTGTGTGGAGTCTGCATGTTCTCCCCATGTCTGCGTGGGTTTCCTCTGGTTTCCTCCCACAGTCTGAAAGACGTGCTGGTTAGGTGCATTGGCCATGCTAAATTTTCCCTCAGTGTACCCGAACAGGAACCGGAGTGTGGTGACTAGGGGATTTTCACAGTAACTTCATTGTAGTGTTAATGTAAGCCCGCTTGTGACACGAATAAATATATTTTAATCGGTTGCAATCACCGACCAGGAACTCCATTGGCAGCGAGAATAGGATAGTAACTGGCTCCAGCTTGACCGATAGTGGATCAGTGTGTTTTCTGAGAGAAGCGATGGTGTCTGCCTATGGTGAGAAAACAAACAACACACTGCAATGCTGGCGCTGAGAAGGAGCAATGATTGGATTTGATTTGAATTATTATTGTCACATGTGTTAGTATACAGTGAAAAACATTGTTTCTTGCGCGCTACACGGACAAAGCATACCATTCATAGAGAAGGAAAGGAGAGAGTGCAGAATGTAGTGTTACAGTCATGGCTAGTGTGTAGAGAAGGATCAACTTAACATAATAATAAAGTATTATATAATATATATATTATGTGTTGTATGCGGCTACCTGAATATAAGATAGGTTTATTCAAAAGTCTGACGGCAGCAGGGAAGAAGCTGTTCTTGATTCGGTCGGTACGTGACCCCAGACTTTTGTATCTTTTTCCCGACAGAAGAAGGTGGAAGAGAGAATGTCCGGGGTGTGTGGGGTCCATGATTATGCCGGCTGCTTTTCCCGAGGCAGCGGGAAGTGTAGACAGAGTCAATGGATGGGAGGCTGGTTTGAGTGATGGACTAGGCTTCGTTCACAACCCTTTATAGTTTCTTGCAGCCTTGGACAGAGCAGAAGCCAGACCAAGCTGTGATACAACCAGAAAGAATGCTTTCTGTGGTTCATCTGTAAAAGTTGGTGAGAGTCGGAGCTGACATGTCAAATTTCCTTAGCCTCCTGAGAAAGTAGAGGCACCGGTGGGTTTTCTTAACTTTTGCATCGGTGTGGGGGGATCAGGGCAGGTTGTTGGTGATCTGGACACCTAGAAACCTGAAGCTCTCGATCATTTCCACTTCATCCCCAATTTTCAATGAAAATAGTGTTTCATTGTGATGAGAAATTCAGATCAGAAATAAGTTTCATGTTTTTCATTCCGGTCTGTTTCATTACATTAAAGATACAATATAATTGCAATTTATTCAGGCTGTCAGTGGGGTGAATTATAGGCTAAATTTCCCCTTCGTGTTCCGGAATGTGTCGGTTCGAGGTGTTGGTGGGGTAATTATGTGGGGTTATGGGGATAGGGCCTGGGTGGGATTGTTGTTGGTGCAGACTCGATGGGCCGAATGGACTCTTTTGCACTGTTGGGTTTCTATGATACAATTTATGATGAGTCTGTACTGACCACAACCCCACCCAGGCCCTATTTCCGTAACCCCACGCATCCACCCTGATAGTCTCCCTGACACTAACGGGCAATTTTTAGCACGGCCAATGCACCTAACCTGCACATCTTTGGACTGTGGGAGGAAAGTGGAGCACCTGGAGGAAACCCATGCAGACACGGGGAGAATGTGCGGACTCCACACATGGAGTGACCCAAGGTCGGATTCGAACCAGGATCCCTGGCGCTGTGAGGGAGCACTAACCCCATGGTGCAAAGCTCAATCCAGGTGCCTTTCTGACAAAGAATGCAGTTGTGTTCTGTCCTTTCGGCTTCCATGAATTATCGAGTCAGATGTTACTTGTTCCATGCCCTCTGATGAAAGCAATAACAGCAACATCAGCACGAGGGGTGCTGAGGGAAGCCCTGTTGCCAATCTGTGCAGCAGAGTATGATGCCCCAGCTTAGTCACTGGACTGTTTCGTTTTCAGTAAAAGATGTACAATTTTTAGTAAAGCTCATATTTCATTTCATTATAAATGTAGTCCTGGTACGAGATGGTGACTGTGTCAAGGCTGCATTTCCTGCCCACAAGTTACTGTTTAGCATGAGGTGCTTGGATTTCCTTTTGAATGTGTGGCCCCTTTGAGAATGTGACTGATACAATGGTGTAAGACAGGCATTCTCTGCTTTTCACACAGCGCTGGTCAAGTTTCTAAAGTTTATTTAATCATGTAACAAGTCGGCTCACATTAACAGTGCAATGAAGTTACTGTGAAAATCCCCTAGTTGCCACACTCCGGCGCCTGTTCGGGTACAGTGAGGGAGGATTTAGCATGATCAATGCAACTAAGCAGCACGTCTCCTGATCTGTGGGAGGAAACCAGAGCACCCGGAGGAAACCCATGCAGACACGGGGAGAACGTGCAGACTGCGCACAGGCAGTGACCCAAACCGGGGATCAAACCCGGGTCTCTGGAGCTGTGAGGCAGCAGTGCTAACGATTGTGCCACCATGCCGCCCATACATACAAAGAACAAAGGAAAGTACAGCACCGGAACAGGC